>NC_135506.1:2411819-2694319 GCF_052857255.1 Amblyomma americanum | reverse complement strand
TTTTCGAGGAGATAAACGCGGGCGCTACAAGCACGTGCTAGCGCGGACAGGCGCACGTGTGAGGGAGGCTATGAACTTGTGTTCGAAAGCAACAGAGAACGCACGAAAAAGAAACACACTCTGCGTGCTTCAAAAGCATGAAAAGCTGTGACGTTTTCAAGGAGCATCTGATTTGTCATCTGTTGAGAATATTCTGCATTCATAAGCGGTTACAATTTCTCTCTCTCACGGTTTCTTTTGTATAAATCTTTGCTTTCCTCCTTGTGCTCCCCTGCGTATGAAATTAGGCTCAGTTTTTAGCAAGGATGTTGTTGTTATTGTTGCTCATATTGCAAGCTAACTAGTGCATTAGCACTCTTTGCGTAAGCTTCTACTACAGGGGCAGGATTACCTGATACCTTATTTGATATCTGATGCGGGTCCTTAGACCCAAGATATTAAACTTATTTTTTGGAATATGGCGGAATGCTCGGCTTGAAGCACTCTGCCACGGGTCGGCCCGGTATTGCACTGCCTCCGGGATCGGCCCGGGGCCTATGGGCTTATTAGCGCGCGGCGCCTTTTCTTTCACTCTTTCATCTCCTATCCTTTAACTCTCCTACTATCGGCACGTGGCAGCGAGCATGGCTCGGCTTGAGCCAGTAGGCAGGCCCGTGCTCTTTCCTTTCTATTTTCCTGGCAACAGCAGTACAGTACAGCTTCTATTACATGCATGCCAGATGACGGGAGCATATTGGCGGTATCTATTGTGGCAGCAATCGCTCCTTTTCCTTTCACTGCGTTGATTGTTCATTTGATTGGCGGTCCTGAATTGCGCTTTCTTTATGTGCGACCGAGGTGCCTATAGTTAGACTAGCACCACGGCGCTCTATTTGTACTGTACTTGTACCTGAACGGGACCCCTCCCAAGTAAGATCGTCCAGATTGTTTGGTCGCTAATAAACTTCCCTTTGTGAATCGCTTAATGGGCTTCTTTCGCACCAGATTTTCTTTGAAACTGCTTGGGAAGACGGGGTTGCCTGTTCTTTCAGTCTTTTTTTTTTTTCAGAGCAGTGACAATGTAGCTGTTAAATGCATTCCTGGTAATGCATATGATAATAAGGTAAGCGTCTTTATGGTAACGAGGAATCGATAAAGATTCACAACGTAAACCTATTCTTTGCACATCTTGCACGGAGGCAGGGTACGCAGATTGAGCTAAAGCTGCATTTCTGTAAAAAATTTAGATGTGAAGGTTGCCGGTTCACTAAGCACTGAAGACACCGGTACGGTCACTGAGGGTCTTGAACGATAAGCTTCTGCAGAAGATGCTTGTGAGGAAGTGCCCAGAATTGCTTCGCTTGGCAGCGGTACTAAGGACAACTGCCGCGACTAAGTGCGCATCTGTCCATGCATGCGCACCTGCACTCAGTCACTTAAAGTTCGTGGAGCTGTACGCTAGCCTAGTCCGTGAAAAGTGGCTACGCTGGCATGCGCTACAAACTTATCGCCACAAGGTCTACGACACCGGGGCGAATGTGACCGTGCCAATGATATTTGCTCAGGCGCGCAGAGTAGCCGAGCGTACGCTTGTATCTACGTGCGTGCGTGAGTGCGTGAGTGCGTGAGTGCGTGCGTGAGTGTGTGTGTGTGTGTGAATGTGTGTGTGTGTGAGGGGGTACGCTGTTGAGGTACTAGAGTGCCGGCGGCATGAGATCATGTTTGCCCATGTGCAATCTGATTGCAGACAGGCGCACAAGTCGGCTCATCTGCATGTGCGCGCCCGAGCGAGCGTGTTTACGAGGTCAACATGCGTGAGCGTTCTTGCACGCTATCTAAGAAACCTTTACACATGCGTGCCCTTGTGGAATCCCTTCACACCCGCATATCATCTGTACGTGAAACGCGAGCCACCAGACACTATAGGGCTCATATGTGTTGGTGGATGGTCGTGCGACTCCTGAAGTAAATGCGTGTTAGCGGGCAGCCGCGAGTACGCGATGCACCACCCATTCAACGAGGCTCTGCTCGAAGTGGAGTGTGTTTACATCTGTGCACGTGCTTGCATAAAGCGAATAGACGGCACGACTCCAGCAGCATCATGTGCCTTCTGATGTGAAATACCGGCACAAGTATATAAAGCAAGAAAAACAAAGACCAGATCCTCGGGTTCTTACCTTTGTTTTTTCCTCTACTGAAAGACCTCCGAGGTTTGTATTCTCCGCTTACGTGGTTCTTAAGGGCTTGCGCACTGTTATCAAAAGTTAGGATGTGAAAATGTTGTTTCGTTACCTTAAGGAATTCTCTACAGTGGAGACGAACCATGTATTGTGCGTGTCTTAACATCACCACCACCGCCCACCCGTGACTCTGCGTATTATGTAGGCCTTTGACAAGGCCACCTAGCCTGCCGTCAAAAAGCAGCAGTTCGTCTACACACTCATACCATAGGAGAGTCATGCGGGACACACAGCAGCTACCGAAAATACGATTCTGGAAGAGTTCCACTATTTATTTGGGCTATTTCGACGAATTATTTGAACTCGAAAGGCTGCCTAGCCTACAAGCTTCTCAAAGCGCACGTATTAAGGCATGATCTAAAATTTGTTCTGCAAAGCGCCGAGGGTAACCGAGTTTGCGAAATTCTAAAAACTGATATGGATATTACAGGGGGCTACACGTCGCTCAGTAATTTAGGGTCCTAACGATAATAGTTAAAAAGTTAACTATTCTATATTCGTTAACCAGTTTACTAGTTAGCACGTTTAGCTGTATTCTGATCTACTACAGCGCTGACAATGCCATACCGAAAAAAGCGCTTTTCTAACTCAAAAAGCGTATTTTCAAAAATAATGTAAAGCCTTAGGTGGCACGCCCTGCTTACCCACAAATCAGAGAAACCAAGAAAGCCTTCTTCACTGGATACACCTTGGCCGGAGGTGTTCTTTACGGGTGTCATATGTCAGGTGGCAGTGAGATTCTTGTGTCCTTCTGTAAAAAACCGCCGTATTTTAATAAGGCCAGCAGTGTCATGAACAATAGAACAAAGCTGAAAATGCTTACCAATAAGCATGAGACGTGCAGAAATAGAAACATGTTCTGACGGCAAACAGCATGCCAAAATAGTGTACGAGCTCTTGAAGTTCGCGTGTAACTTAGAAGTAGCGGCCTCTTTATAAAGCTTGCGTTTTCTGCGAATACGCAAGCTTAAGGGAGACATTTCACTCTATTGCGCCGCGTGTGTGTTGCATCATGCATATGTCGGCGCCGTGTTTCGTGTATGGAGATGAAGTGCTCCCGTTTCCAGCACTCTGAAAGGATTTATGCCTGCATGAATCACTGCGTCTGGAGGCGAGAAGACACTTGCTGTATAGCAAGTCTCCTCCGGTATACGTCTATAACGGAGGAGCGTTATATGTATGTATAGAACGGCTTGGTGCTGCTCTTCTGTGAAGGAGACAGTCCAGACTTGCCATGAAGGAACAGCTAACAATTCCAGTAAGCAAGCTTGAGATGGAAGGTGATGACAAAGAAATTGAAGCGATCTGACGGCCGAACGCGATTGAGCAAAGCGCATTTTGCAGGCATTCAATCGTTTATTACAAACCCACAGACCCACAGGTCCAGACGACACCTATGATAGCAGGGGCAGTGTTACAAAATAAAAAAAAAGTGTCAGCACTTTGACATATAGCATATACACCAACAAGTATAACATAAGCTCAGATAATAAGCAGGGCGTATTATAACAAAACTGCTATTCCGTGTTTCTAAGCAAAAAAGAATACATTACTGAACAGTACACAACCTACGCGCGTGGTAAAACCATGCGTCGTTGTCCATGCGTGGTCTACATTTGAGACCTGGGTGCATGTGACGTCCCCTACAACACAAAGTGAACAAGGGAGAGGGGCGCATCATATGGCTTAGCCAACGTTTCGACGGAGTACTTGCCTTCGTCTGAACATGTCTTCTTGTCGGAATGTTAGCCAAGCGCCCTGAGGCTCCCCTCTTCCTTGTTCACTTCGTGTTGTCAAGAAATCCATTTGCCTGCCCTCTTTCCACTTCTTCCCTGATCCTGTGTGAACTCTAGCTTCACCAAGACGTGTGGTCACTTATCATGACGGCTGTGACGGAGGAGGAGTCTTCTTTCCTTACTACTCCGACACCTGAAGCGCAGCTTAATTGGCAACATGGTTATGAAACTCGTGAGCTGATCTCCTCTCAGGCCGAGGCTTCATTCTCATCAGTAGCGCACACAGTATTCCAGCGGCTGAAAAAGAGTCAGTGAAAATGTGTGCGCACACAAGGGCGACTTCTGATCGGTCTTGCAGCCTGAGCCGCTGTATCTTTCACTACCGTCTTAACAGCTTGCAGCGTTTTGCCAATCCTCTTTAGAAAGGTCGGTTCCACCTTTTCCTCATTCTCATCCGCTATTGTGACTGGCCAGGAAACGGCTGCTAGCGATTCACGAGACGACGTTTTTCAGAAGAGCTCCAATTCAATAACTGATTAGTTCCTGCAAGCAGGGACCAGCGTTTTTAGCGCCGCAAAGCTTAACAAGGGCCACTTGCTATGGACGAGAAGGCAGAAGTCAGTTTTTGTTGGAAAATAAAAACTGAGAAAGGAGCATTGTCAAAACATTTCGTGCTGAACGCAGTCTCGAATTCGTTTCACTAAAATCGCGCACTCTAGTTTTGACCATAGTAATCACCAGAACTCCAAGGGGAGACTGCTTGTTTGTTTTTTCTCACTCGCTCATAGCCATAACATCTTATCGCGCAAGTCACATTACATCCACGATGAAAGGCTGCTAATGGAACGAGAGCACGACCTCCTAAAAGCCAAAACGGGAAAAAAAACTGTTTTATAACGACAGATCATAATCGTGAAGCGTTTCTTTCATGACGTTATAAGCGTCGCTCATGTGCGGTTGCGCCTAGTGCCACTAAAGCGTATTTTTTATCTCGGAGACATCCATTAGCGGTGTGAGCGATCACGACTGCGTACCGCTCCATATATCTTCGGCAGACGGACGGCCACAGCGAGGCGGAAAAAAAAAGGGGGGGGGGGGGGGGGGGGGCAAAGAGCCCGATCGCGCAACCAGTTCAGTCTCCATCGACAGCGTAGGCGCGCGCACGCACACACACAAAAGACAAGCAGCGCCCCCGGTGGCAAAAGATGCAATCGTTCCTTTATGAGCTCCTTCCAGCCTCGAGTGGCAGGCCGGAGGCAAAAGATGGGTCAGCGTGCGGCGTCGCGCACGCGACGAGGTCAGTAATCGGCGCAGTCATGCGCGAGCTTCAACGAGGAAACGCTGTCTATTTTTGTTTTCTTGCACTTTTCTCGCTGCTGCTGCTGCTTCTGCAAAGACAAGAGAGGCATTGATTCGGCTTCGACCTGCCCGTGCGTGCGCCCGGCAGCGCAGCCAGACGGACTGGCTAAATAGGGCACCATGAACGAATCCCGCTTTTTTCGTGGTGCCACGAATCTTCTTTACCTCCATCGCCTCAATTTCTTTTCTTTTTAACCTTTCCACGCCCGTGCGCAGATACTCTTAGCATCGCGTTCGCTCCTGTTATTGCCTCCGCGACATCCCTGCGCCCGCTCGACTCTCTATCTGTTGCTAGGATCGCACTCGTTGATGCCTCCTTTCTTTCTTTCTTCTTCTTCATCTGTGCTCTCTGCTTTCGCACGCTGGTCCTAGCTCAAATCAGAGCCATCGAAGACAAAGGCGGACGCGACTTGTTGGACCACCCGGGGCTATTCGGCTGCTCACGTAGCGGACCGAAGGGGGAACGATGAAGGCAGGAAAATTAAACGGTGATAAGGCCACGCCACGGACGACGCAGACACTGCGCGATTTTCGTTTTGACACGCTGGCTACCCACGGGGGATAATTCGACTTCCAATTCGACCATTCTGGACCTAGGCTGCCTTTGGTGTGCTCGCAATTAACTCGACTGTATACTTCTCTATATAAGTGGTTCCGCCTCTTTCTGGGACATTTGCTTTTCGATTTAAAGAGCAGAATATTGCTCGTTTCTCTCTAGATTTCTTTCGCTATTACGTCTTGGTGGCTTTCTTTGGGGACCAACGGAGTGGGTCCGCTTCGTTTTGCGCCGTAACGTAAGAACAGCGCGAGGCCAATCAGACCACAGCGGAGTTAACCATTCGCGATGATGTGGTGTGCTACTAGCTGTTTTCGCCGTACCGTCTAGCGAACCTCCTCCAGCAGCCTTCTTTGTCTGCGCACAAAGCTTAGAACACGCTGGCTTCATAGAGCCACGCTTTTGCTGTTAAACGACCTTCGTTCGCCGTCAACCCGACGGTTCGCAACACGCTGCTTCAAGCGGTTCTAACCGAAGAGCAGACAACTTATCCCCCAAGCCGCATGTTGCTACGGGTATGATATTTCGACTTGCTGAAATATGCGCGGCTACGTATTATGAGCAGTTTGAGTCCCAATATATATTTTCCTTGTGCCTTGAATGCAGCCATATTAGTCGCCCACTGCATATGCATGCTGCTGTGCCCATGAGATATCTACTGTCGCATGAGCGCCCAATTTCCATATGCAAGACTTCTGGAGACATGCCCGGTGCGCAAATAAAATGCACGCATGTGTTCGCAGTGCTGGTCTGTGTGTGTGTACGCAGTCCTTAGGGCTAGGATACACCTTGACTTATGTCCGCGCAGATGTTCGTGAAACGTCATTTGTTCGTTCTTTTTGTTTATCAAGTTTTTCTGCGAGTTCTGCCTCTTCTGCGCCGTGTTTCCACCGTATCGGTAAGGCTTCCTCGCTCTGAGTTTAATGATGAGGATAACCGAAGTATCCGCGCTTTGGAGACCAAATGCGCCGAGTTGGAAGGGACGCAAAGGACAACCCTGTAGAATTACTGTTTCCGGTAAAAAATCATTACCTTTTCTCTTTCTGGCTATCTTCACGTTTTTCCGGCAGCAAAAGACCCATTTATGGCTAATAAAATGGAATTTAAAAATCTTGCAATGAAAAAAAAAGAATAAAAAATCCGATTCAAGCTAGTCACGCCTACGCCCAGAGGGACCAGTTGCGGCCCTTTTGAAGTGAATGGCGGACATCATCCGCGTACAAAATTAAGCGTCGACAAGAACAGTTCGCTTGAGAAATCGGCCGGTGATGGAGGCACCTGTTTTTCGTATTATGGTCTTTTATAAAAGCTCCGTTCTCGGTGGTCTCTCTGTGGTTAAAACGTAGCACACCCTATCGACACACACCCGCTTCTATTTGTCGTCTATGTTCTTTCGACTTGCCCTTCTGCGAATATTTGCTTCTGAATGAGAAAACATTGCACGCGCACACCTTACCGGGTCCTGGACCCAGATAGGGACACGCCTAATTTCGCTTTGAGTACCTTTCCAGCATGCGATAAGCTCAAGCTCAAACCCTTCAAATGCATGCTCCAGGTAAAGGGCACAATACATACTGTCATCAGCTGCTGTATGGGCTACATTATCGGGAACATGGTTTATGGGATTTTAACGTCTCAAAGTGACTCAGGCTATGAGGAACGCCGCGGTAGAAGGCTTCGGATAATTTCGACCACCTGGGGTTCTTTAACGTGCACGGACATCACAGAGTACATGAGTTTCTAGCATTTCGTCTCATCGCGCGCGCGCGCGCGCGCGCACGCACGCACGCACGCACGCACGCACGCACGCACGCACACACACACACACACACACACACACACACACACACACACACACACACACACACACACACACACACACACACACACACACACACACACACACACACACACACGCGCGTGGTTTTGCAATGGACTAGTAAATGCATTCACATTAATTAGCGATAGCGTAGTCTAAATCAGTAAGAGGGAATGGGCATGAAATGCGAAGGAAAGGCAACCAATGGTGAGTGGTTAGCAAGAGCAGCAGTGGGTGGCAAAGCGTCAAACGGGCGGATGAGGCAGGATGTGGGCACAAAATGAACTCGGCGGGCGCAGAACAGGGTTAACTGGAGGGGTATGCTAGAGGCGTGTCTCCTGCAGTGGACGTATAGTCAGGCTAAAGTCCCTTCATGAGCTTTTCTAAAAAAGAAAGCATAAAGCGTATCTAGAGGCTTTAAGTCAGGCTGATGATGATGATGGCGACAACGATGGGGATTAATGGTATGCACTACTGCATCCGTGTAGTGTCGTACACCTTACGCTACTGCTGTTCCGTATCAAGACGAACGGTCTGCACGGTAATGAAAAGCCCGGCCACAGGCAGACGGAGTGACCACTCTGCGCCTCATACGGTTACAGCACCGGCCGCGGGGCGGCGCGATAGTCGCCTTAGTGCGCAAAACTGCACGCAACCCTTTTCTTTTTTTCCCTCCTTTTTAGCCTGGCTCGCGGAAGTTTCGTCAGAGGAGGGCCGGGCTTTCCTCCTTGGTTGTTTCCGAGCTGCGCGGGCCACCGTTAGCGCTCATGCGTGCGCAGCCGACCGATTTCTTTCTCCGCCGTCCCAGAAAGGAAGAAAGAAGAACGAGAAAGAGAAGAAGGAACGAAGGGGGGGCACGTCGCCGCCGCTGGTGCACAGCCTTGAAGTAGAACGTGCGAGTTGCATAAATAAACCCAAAAGAAGAGGTCGGCTCGCCGGAATCTCCGCAACATTCGAGCAGTGCTGTTGTTTCGTCTCGCAATAAGCGCGCTTTCGGGGTCCGACCCTCGAAGAAGCTCATTGTCTTCGAGCTATGCACTGTGTCGGTGTGTGGTGGTTCGTGCGCGCTTGATCGCTGTGGGTCGGAAGAGTACACCTTTCTCTTCTGACTCGGCGAGGCCGCGGGAAACAATGCCGCTATTCGCGGGGGCGCTGAGAAGGGGGGGGGCTACTGCGGCATCGACGGGAAGCGAGCACTTCGCCCCGCTCATTCGTATTCGACGGCGGTGGAGGCATCGGAGGGCGGAGAAAAGCAACAACAAAAAAACAGAACACTTCATCCGGCGGCGGATACCCACGTTTCAAGCACTCTACTCTTAAGTCTTTCTTCCTGCATCCGGTTCCGCTTGCTTGTGTAAGAATGTGATGCCTCGCGACTGCAATGTTTCATGATTTCTGCATGACTCAAAAAAAGAAAAAGCCCCACTGCAACAAAAAGCCTGCCGTCAAGAATAATCTTCTCGTATTTTTGCTTCTTGGTTTTCTTATAAATAACGCTAATCTCGTTTTTGCAATACGCGGGGATGATGGTCGGTTTTCAGTTTAAAATCAGCAGTGTGTTGCATCCTGCCATCGATGATCCAGGTTCGCATCCATCAGAGCGTTTGGACTGAACCCGAAGCTTCTGCGGCCCCAATAGACGAATAATTTTCGTCAAATCAACGCTTTTGCAGATTGCTAAGAAGCCGCGGGTTCTTTTCTTCGAATATAGTTTAAGGCACGGCAATCACAAGTGGGGACCGCATACTTTAAAATGTGAAATCTAGTACGTATTGCTAACGTCTTCTGAAACGCGTCTTAAGAAGGGTGTCCGATATGTATACACGAGGACATTGAGGCCGACATTCATCACTTACTGTGGGACTGTCCAGCTCTCAAGCCTACAAGGATCCGGCACCTGATGGTAGCAGGTCTTTCACCAAGCAACCCTGCTTCATACATTGCCTGGACGCAGGGACCGTACCATGGTTCTCTACTGGACTTCATCAAATCAGCTAACCTTTTTTCATTCATTTAATCTCTACTACATCATTCATCACACCTTCGCCCATCATTGATGCCCTGGGGCAATAAATTTCGCTTAAAAAAAAAAAGAAGTTTATGTTCGAGCACGTGGTGCAACATGCGTCCACCAGGAATTACATCTCATCAGAACATGATTCAGGTCACTTGCGTCCGCGGGTTGATGTGTTCTGGTTTTTATGAAGTTCCGGCGTCTCAGTGTGCACCAAAAGTGCGCAGTCCAGAAACCAGACTGTCAGTGTAGCGGAGCCCTTATCCAAGCCTAGTCGACCAGGCGCATGTTTTATGTCTACGCTATGAGTGAGAGCGGGTCGCCTAAGCTCACACGCAGAAGAATCTATTCTACTAGTCCTGGGGTCGTATTTTCACACAATCTATTCCATTTTTCGTTTCACTTGGCCGCGACGTCAGCCACGACGAGAGCGACAGCAGATAGACAAGTTAGCGGCCAATCTCAGATACAGCTGTGGTCTGACAGTCACCCTGCTGCCGCCGCATATAGAGTCCAGCCAAATAACTCGGCGACAATGCATCGCAAATTTGGCGCACAGATTTCCTGCTGAGACTGCATAAGCTCCTATAAAGCTCGTAAAGGGTGCCACACCATCAGCGCCGGTGAGACATGGACGCTGGACGCGTTTATGTATAAATGTCTGTGTGCGAAATGTGTCATGTATGCAGATGACGTCTCGCTGTTCTCATCAAGCGCACGTGAAGATGTGATAAACGAGGCAAATAGGACACTAAGTACACACCATCAGTGGTCCCTTAATAATCAATTGAAAATTAATGTAACTAAAACCAAGGCTTTTATATTCAAATAAAAAGTAAGAACATTATTCTACCATGCGATCTTAAGCTCGGTCTAGAAACGATAGACGTTGTAGACAATATTAAGATATTAGGGGTGCATTTAAACATCCAGATAAGCTGGGACAATCATGTTAGCGCTGTCATCAGTAAGCTTTCTCGTGTCACAGGTACCATTAACCGGCATCGTCACTTGCTTCCATGTAAAGTTAAACTTCTCCTGTATAATTCGCTCTTTATGTCCCAAGTAAACTATGCGCACTTAGTTTGGGGAACAACTACAGGTACCAATAAAAATAATATTTACGTTTTACAGAAAAAGGCTTTACGTGCAATACTCAACGTCGGTTCTGATATAAACACGTGCGACTTATTCCGCCAGTTCAATGCCGTAAAAGTATCTGAAATGCATAACGTTAGGCTGGCTGAAAGATGTAAGAAGGACATAAAACAAAATGTGAATTGCTTGCGTGACACGGCACACCTTTCGCTAAATGTACAAGTTTACCCTATAGCAGACACAGCGAACTGTGGCATATTCCAACATGCCTCGCAATACATGGTACATATAGCCTAGCAAATAAGTTGCCCCGTCTTTTAAATAAGTTTCATGCTGCAAAAGTTGACGTATCACGAGCATGCCGCAAAGATATACAGGATGTATGTGCTACTTTTAGATTTCACACTGCTTCTTTATCTCTTTCGCTCCATAAAGTGTTGACCTGATTTGAATAACCAAAGACCTGTTTTTCGATTAGGTATATTTTTTGGGTTGCTTTTTTTGTTATTTTTTTGGTGCACTTCATTCCTTCTTGCTTTTTCTAATGATGCGCCAACCGTTCTTGAAAACCATTGTTTGCATTTTGCGACGTTACTTATGTACGTAATTTGCATGTTGCCTGCTGCCCTGTAATGTAGGGGCCGGAGGACATGTCAAGCCCCATTTCTGGCTTATTTACCTCGACCCTCACTATGTGTACATGGGAAAAAAAATTGAATTGAAGTGGAATCATGGGCATGTTTTGGTCACGACCAGAGTGACGTAGGTTTTCTCCCATAGCCTACGTGAGTGCAACACACAGTAGCAGGGAACTGAATGAAATGAAATATGAAATGGATCATTAGAAATTAAGGCCTGTTAGAAAATACGTGCTTTACCGATGCACAGTTTTTCGGCTAAAGACGGAAGGCATGATCGTGGGAGGGACATGGCAAAGAGCCGATAGGGAGCGTTTGTTTATTTTTTTTTTCAGCGAAGGATCGCCACATTGACTGAATTGAGAATGGCACTGCAAGATGTTGCGGGTAAAAAGGGTGGAAAATAAGCGCCTTTTACTCGAACGAAGTTATTCAAAAAGTAATGATTCGAAGACCGAAGTGAAATAGAATCGCTTGCGTGAAAATTATCGGTGAATTGATATCCGTCTCATATTTGGAGACAAAAAATGTTAATACACCTGCGGCGAGCACTCTTCTGGTTGGGCAGTTCTGTTACCTGCGGCATTTGTTCATATTAATCGCAACAATTTCAATTCAGGTATATTTTTTTCAGACGTCTGCACAATTCTGGAATCGTTACTTGGGCAAAAGTGGCGTTTGACTGCAGTTTGAATAGGCCCAGGCCTCCTACTTACAGCAGCTGTTTTGACGTCCAGTTTATAATGCACAAGAACAAAAGAAGCTATTACGGCGAGGTAGCGCCTCCAAGGAGCAGTAAGCAAGATGTACGGTATAGAATGACAACAAACAAGGTAGCACCTCTGAGAAGCAGCAGGTAATGTATGTTACAAGTGTAGACGTGCGGGCTAGTTGGTGGTTCATGCTTATCTTATACAGCGCGAGAGACGCGGACGCAGAAGGGACCCACACAGCGCTGTGTGTGTCCTGTGTTTCCCTTCTGCGTCCGCGTCTCTCGCGCTGTTTTAAAGAGGTAATGTATGCCGTGCAAATTTAATGTACGTAACAATGAGTTCGTGTCTGGGTTGGTGGCAGCGCTCACATGTGTCTGCTCTGTCTCTAGTCCCAAGTTTCCGCGCTGTTTTCTTTAAAAATGATGCCGTACACAGTAGGACCAAACAAAAGTGCACAAGACACACTTCTGGTGAATACCATTGCAAACAAGACTCGCATAGTAGAAGAGCAAACTTTGGGAACAAATAGACGATATGAAAGCAAAAAGAAAAAGCAAGAGAACAACAATAGCGGATCGAAATACGAAGAAGCAGGAATGAAGCCTTGAAAAGCAGCCCGGTACTCTGTTTAGTAGTAAATGATCGAGTCATCTGTTCCGACGAAAGCAGCTTCCTGTCCGCGATGCGAGCGGCGTCGGTCTCGCAGGAACCGAATGCACCGCCAGACGGGAGGCACCAGAAAAGAAACGCATTTCTCTTTCTTCTCTTGGCGAGGAACCGGTGACAGGGAACGCGTGCTCGAACAAAGGCCTGCGACCCACTTGGCCACCGCATCGAGACTGTCTGGGCGGACGGAGACAGGGCCAGGTGCCCAGGGGACCGTATCGCCACCGACCGCTCAAGCGTCGCCCCTATAATAGGCCCTGGTTGTTCGCGGTTTTGCCACGACCAACGGTGTCTGCCGCAATCTGGAAAGTTACAAGCGAAGGCACGAAAAGAAGAAAGCGATCCGAGACAGCCTGATTACGTAACGCAGCGCGCGAGTTTATTTTTACTACGGTGTGAAAGTGAGTCCAGTACCTTTTCGCCCTTTTTAGCTTGGATAGAACCCTTTATGGAAGCTTCTCCAGAGCAAGATGATTTAGGGAAAGAAGGGGTGAACGGCTGGAGTGTAGCCTCTTTGAACCCCACTGTCGACCGGAAGCATTTAGGCTGTACTTACGGACAAGAGCACGGGCACCTTTGTTACTGGGTAATAAGTGCTCGGTGCCGTCCGAAAGCTGCATGGAGGGGAGGCTGCGGCAGCCGCTGTAGTGGAGGGCTCCGGATTACTCTGGACCACCCGGCGTTGGACGTTTTTTTTTTTGCATTCCGTCTTCACCCGAATGCGGCCGTCGCAGCCAGGATTCGAATTAACGACTTTGATGTCGGCAGCTAGAACGCCGTAGCCATACCCCCGTGGCGGTTACGTTAGCTTTTTATATACAGTGAATCAGGTGCCATGTGTCGAGAGCCGCAAAAGAAAGCCGCGCGCGCATCCGGCGGTTATAACTTCTGTATGAATCTGAAGAACATCCTGATGGATTTATTGAATCTCGTGTCGTTGGCAATAAGAAAATTTTCCGGACCGAGTTCTCTTTTGTCGATGACGCTCGCTTGTGGCGCCAAAGAAAACGTTAAATAAAGGGCGTCATTACATCATGGCATTATACTGCACTTCTTGCATGGGCCCAAACTAGCAACTTGCTAAGGGCAAAGATGATTTTTTACCCCCTTTTGTGTGTATGTTCCAAAGTAAATAAATTGAATTGAATTAATTGACACACTGATATTGTCACCGTACACCGTATCACCGTAACGGGGCCTTAAACGCTATCGTTAATAAACAGTGCTAGACTTTCAAAGGAGCTCAGAAAACGTTAAAAATTATAATTAAAGAAACACCGGTGCCTTATCGCTCTTTGACACCACGAACTACTTACTGAAAAACAGGGACGGCAGTGGCGAACACGTGGCAACCCCGAGCACACTTGTTTATCATGCAGGCAGCTTACTTAACCAGCACCAACCATGACATCAAAATTTGTTTTCTCTTTCTTTTTCTTCCAGTGTTCAAATGCTGCGCCAGCGAAAAAAAAGTAGGCTTTCCTGGCGAAACGCACTCTCCTTGTAGTAGCACATGAACGCGAGAAAAGCGTCGTAACACGTTCCGCTGCTCCCGGAGTCGCTCCGTTGCTCCTTCTTGGAGACACAGCGAGAGAGGACTAATGCTTGCTCATTTTCTCTTGGGGCTTCGAAGGCGAGCAGTGTTGGGGCTGAACGGGAGGCCGCCTCGTCGACGCGTCGTCGCCGCAACGGGTGGCTGCCTGCGCTCCGGAAAACGCTTCGCCGCGCATGGTTGAGCAAAGGTGACCGGGGCAACTCCCCCACATCCACCCCTTATTGCGCGGCACAAGTGGGCCAGCAGTGCTGCAGTGTACTCCCCTTGGGCAGAGCGCAGCTCAACCTTCACTCGTTTGAGGGCGTTAAAAGGATGAGTGCCGTGTACACGCACACTCTCTGGCGTATAGTTCGGCGTGGACGAAATGCAGGATCCGTTTGCTAAGCACTCTTCGGAATAATTTCGACCACCTGGGGATCTTTAACGTGCACTGACATCGCACAGAACACGGGCGCCTTTGCGTTTCGCCTGCATCGAAACGCAGCCGCCGCGGTCGGGTTCGGACCCGGGTACTCCGGATCAGTAGCCGAGCGCCCTAACCATTGAGCCCCCGCGGCGGGTTCGCCTATATATACCCTCCGCACTGGCCGACCTCCATGTGGCGCCAGTTTTACCGACATTCGCGCAAAAATTGTGACGGAAGCGTTTACCGTACAGCGTTCTCGGTAGTGCCATACACTTTCTCGTTGCACATAGCTTACACGTGCTGGTCCAGCTGGAGGCTAGCTTGTCACATGGACTCGAACCGACGACATATGCAGGTTTAATTGTATGCCTTCCCCAACTTTCGGATCAAAACTGCGATGCAACAGCTCGTCGTACAGTGTTTCGGGCGGTGTCACTCGCTCGTGCATGTGTGTGGGTGGTGCCATGCATCGCGCCCCCGAAAACGGCGCAGGCAGTGGCGCTCACCATTTCGTCCCTGGATTTCATTGCGGCCGGCTGTGCGCGTGCTCGTGCAATGAACACTCTTAATGAACAGTCTGCCGAATTTTTTTTGTGCAGTGTATCATCCGCATCGACATGATTATCATCTTGGTCCGTCATCATCTTCTCAGTAATCGTTCTCACCGCAATCGTCATCATTATCCGAGCTGAATTCTCTGCAAGGCAGAGAGCTGTCCCATGCAGTGAAGTCCATTCACTCCCGTTCCTTTCGTCAGCCGCGGTCATGCAGTTCCTACAGACTCCCTGAATCTGACTCTAGGCCGCCCCGCGTTACTTCTTACAGCGAGGGCTGTACCTGCGACGTCCCCCGCGGCGTACGCGAATATTTGTCCGCGATCGCGAGGCAACCACCTGCTCGGGCTTGGCGCTGCCTCACACATCCTTCATTGTCGTCGGCTTGGATGCGATGACGTCACCAAACGCTTCGAAGCGCCCCTGGGACGCTTTCTGCGCGTCTGTGTAGAGGTTACGAGTGCTAGTTATACGTTTAGACAAGGCCCTTCATGCTTGGATGGTCCAGGTTCGACTCGATTCCTACGCCGTATACAGGTTTTTGTTTTAAAATACCCGGAAATGTGCCTCATAGAGACTGTAATTTATGAAGTCGCCGCGTGAAAATTAGCGGATGTCTCGTGCTGATGCCACTGTGGGGATACATATTTAACTGGTCACTTTAAACCTCTTTTAACGCTTGCTATCCAAGACGTTTGCTTAATCTGAGGACAAGTTCGAAAAATAAGTCTCAGAAACTGGAGGCCAAAACAAGGGCTCGGACAAGAAGCCGTATCGGCGTCATTATATCGAGCGCTATCCATGCTAACGGCATCCTTCTCCAATACTACTGTGCTTTTATAATGGTCGCTGCAATGTACGCTGTGTGTAATGTTTTCGTAGTGTACAAGGCAGCTCATGTACGGGCGCTGAAGTGCTGCGCAGGCGATGTTAATATATGGGACGAAATAAATGTAGTAAATGATAAAACGAAACATCTTATTTGCTAAACAGTCCTTCAGTGCAACCTGTCATTTCCATACACTTTATAAAATAATGAGCAAAAAAAAGGGACATTTTATGCCCCATTCTAAAGTAAGCGCTGCCAGTAAAATGTATCTTTTTTTCCAGAAATTGACCTGGAAAAACTATTTATGGAGCTCTTATTGAATAACCCGATTTGCACCCTTATTTGAGCTATAAAAATCTCTCGTTTTCCATTTCCCGAATTTCGGGAAAAATAAAACCTGAAAACGAAACGACCTATTTATAAGGACAGGCGAGGTAGCAGTCTTGCGTGTGTTGTTTGGGGTTTTGGGTTTAGTGGCGCATAAACATCTAAGGCTATCATGCGCCAAGCTGAATTTATGCAGAAAAATTGATTCCTGCAGAATTTTACAAAAAAATGTGAAAAAGAAACAATGGTGGTGTAGAGGGTCCAAAAAGTTAGTTCGTACTACAAAGTAATGACCAAGGAAAGAAATTTTACAAATGGCTGATATTAAAAGCTTTAAAGAAGGTCAGGTAACCTCCGCGACAATCCTTGAATGGGGAAGGATCTGGAGGCTCCCAACAAACCAATTAAAGACCTCAGCCCCCATGTCAGGATTGAGAAAGTGGCTGAGGTATGTTTTGAAAAGTCTGTTTGTTGTAATAAATTGACTATGATTTATCAAATACAAAGTCTAGGAAGAGATGAAAGAAGGGGTGAAGGAGGGAAATAATGTAACGTGAAGATGTGCACACCAAAAGGGAAAAATATATTTACAGGGAAACAGCTTACAGCCACGCAGCCGAACAACCGGGCACGCGAAGCCCAGCCGCAGAAAACGCACTTCGTCCTCTTCGCGTTCCAAGCGCGAGCGCACCAAGCACGAGCGTTCCAAGCACAAGCACAACCGTAGCAATATTAATAAATTATAGACAACGTTCGCGCTTACTCTCGCCGAGTTTCTCGACGTAAGCAGCATAACGCAGGCGTAATAATCTTTTATTTTCTTCGTATCCACTCAGACGCTCTGATGCTGTGCTACAGATGTATACAGGGTTTAAAGACCCAAGCATTCTAGTGGGTTATGAGAGCGCAAAACAAATGACAATAAAAGAGCAGCGTTACCGCAATTCCCAATGATAACTAAGCAAAGGGGTTTCTTTGCTAGCCGTGTAGTGGAGCGATTATGGCACCCCTTTTGGGCTGTAAAAGTGTTTAAGGCAAGGAGAATCCTTGTACTCACCCTGGAGACCTTTTGGTCTTAAGCGGGGCTGCAAGGGCTCCACTGCGCGGCTGGGAAGCGAACCTCTTCGGCTGCTGGCAAAAACGGGGCACATTTAATGTAGTTATGCGTCGCGTTGCAGTTGATAACGTCTAGGGATAAAGGAAGCTGAAATTTTTGTTGCAGAATAAAAGTAGCATTAAGAAGCAGAAGTTGTAACCAAAACTGTTAAGTTGTAGTGCCAGAATTATGCTGGATAAAAAAATGCGTAGCGTTGTTTTGGTTGCCAAGTGGAAAAGCTATAGCCATAAACTGACGGGTCGGCTCACCAGCCCTAACAATGTCAGACATTGGTAAAGGAAAATGCTAGGCAAAAGCCTAGTTTGACTAGATAACTATAGATGAATTACTT
This sequence comes from Amblyomma americanum, assembly GCF_052857255.1. Taxonomy (NCBI): domain Eukaryota; kingdom Metazoa; phylum Arthropoda; class Arachnida; order Ixodida; family Ixodidae; genus Amblyomma; species Amblyomma americanum. The sequence goes on along the minus strand of NC_135506.1, from coordinate 2,676,382 downwards.
CCTACTCAAAAACATGTTGTTTGGCATTTACACTGGTAAGAGAGAGAAAGTTTTTTTTGCGGGGAAGGCAGGGAGGTTTATTGACGGGGAAGGCATAGGTCTGTACTGGTCTGCTACTCTGCACTGGGGAACGGGAAGAGGAGAAAAAAGAGGGTCACGATGGGGGATGATGATGATTATGAGAGGAGGCAGATGAAAAAATACATAACAAATAAAATTAAAAAAAAAAACAAGACACACTTCTGAACATCACAAACGCGAGGCAAGGTCCGTGTCGCTTAAAAAGCGTGAGAGCGCTCGCGTTGCCTGTACAGTTTTCAAACAATCTGGCCAAGCGCCGAGGATCAAATCCTCCGAGAGGGGCCCTGTGTCCATAGACTTCGAAGCAGACGCGAGCATGAGCCTTTCACGTGCATATGCGGTACTTGCCACTAAAACATGTTCTATAGTCTCTAGCACGCCACATGTGGTACAGTCCGGGGAATCCGCTTGTCATATTAAGTGTAAGTATTTGCGCGTGAAGGCGACGTTTAAACGCAATCTATGAATTATGCATGCAATAGGGCGTGGTATTCCGCGAGGAACTGTAAAGGTCATCGCCGGACCTAGCCGTTTAAGGCGGATGTGTCGAGTGTCTGGCAGGGCCCAGTACCTAGCCGTCGCCCTCCTCATCAATTCCGAAAGGAGACAAGTTGTGTCCACTATAGAGAACGGCACAGCTGTACGCAGGCCACTGCTGAAGGCGCTCCTTGCTGCAGCGTCGGCGGTCTCATTTCCATCGAGTCCGCAGTGTCCAGGGATCCACTGGAACACTATACGGTGGCCTTTTTCCTGGGCAAATTATAGGAGACTAATGATATCAAGAGCCAGAGCTTGAGAGGCGGTGTGGCGTAGGAAGCATCCAAAAATTTGTAGCGCAGGTTTACGTTCAGTGAAAATGCACCACTCCTGAGGCGGTTCTCCGCAGATGTGGCGAATCGCTTACCGAAGGCCCTCAAGCTCCGCAGCGGTTGAATTAGACTTGTGTCCTAAAATGAATCTGCGGGTCGTCTGTTGAGCGGGGATTACGAAAGCTGCTGTTGATGCCTTTGGTGAGACAGATCCATCCGTGCAGACGTGCACACAGTTTTGGTAGTCGCACCAGATGTAGGCAAGAGCAAGTTGCTTCAGTCCGCTAACCGGCATCACAGATTTCTGGATTATGCCAGGGACATGCAGGCATACTGAAGGCTGAGCCATCACCATGGTGGCTGCAAGGGATGATGCGGCAGGGCATAGTCTGATGGCAATTCGGATCGATGGCAGCGCAGTGCACGTGCAAAACTGCTGCCCGGTCGCTCATCAAAAATCTTCTCCAGCGGGTGACAGCGGTGCCGTGTAAGCGCGCGGGAACATACACGATGTGCTTCGTGTGACAGGTAGATCGATATTGGGCACGCACGAGATTCCTCAATCGTGCCTTTGTCCGAGGCACAATGTGGTAATCCGAGGCATATCTTGAGCGCCTGCGCTTGGACACTCTATTTTCCGGAAGCAGGAAATGCTCACGGTAGATAGTACAGGAAGGCTGTAACGAAGGTAGCCTATAAAGAGAGTATAGTGAAGTCTTAGCAAGGAGCGCTCCGTTGGGCCCCATTTAATGCCTACTACGAAGCGAAGGACATGGCAAAAAAGTGCGAGTCTTCTGTTTAGCATATTTTATATGCCTCGACCATGACAGATCGCGGTCAATGATAATGCCCAATTACACTGGTAAGTTTGTCCAAGTGGCAGCGCACGAACCACAGTAAAACTCTCGGCATTACGCAATTCAAGTAATGCCATTTTTTGTACACATGTGGTGCGGGTATCAGCCAGCACTCACGTTAGTCCACGAAAGGGCGAACTCTGTGTCGTGCGCTGGTTGTGCAAACAAAGTGTTTGTTAGTGTTAAGGGAGGAACTAAGCGGAGCATAAAGCTCCGAACTGTAGGCCCTTTATGTTGCGCTGTTATTCCCCCCATCATTGCAGAAAGAGGCAGAGAAAAATGTAGAAAATGCCGCACTCTTCGCCATTCCTTGGGGTGAGGACGACTGTCTATACGATAGCTGCACCCCACCGCTAGAAGCCGCACTCGAAACATCGTCGATCACGGGACGTAAGATTGCGCATTTAGACAATGGCATCAGGGCGAAGAGATAGGGGCGAAAGAAGGGTGTAGACATCACAGACGCTGAACTAGTAAACTTTATTCCGCGAACGAAACCCCTCTGCACACTACGCGGCACCAAATGTGCAGGAAACCAACCTGAGACAGGAAGGGGGCAAACACCCAAAAAACAGCGAAAGAATTCCAAGGACGACTCCGATTCTCTCTAATGCAAAATTTGAGCGCAACGCTGTGGGTGTCTCGGGCTGTGTAGGCTCGTCCTTTTGCTTTGCTGGGTCGCAGGCACGATATTACTACGATATATAGTAGTGTTATTTTATGAAGACGACGATGTGCAATGCACAGCGCAACAGCGTTTCAGTGCAACACGAAGCGTTACCGGCTGCGGCGTTGGCACACCGCTCGGAGTTTCTGTAGGCTCATTGTCTTGCTCTGCTGTGTCGTCGGCACGTCTGGCGACGATATTAGTTCGATAGTAGTGTTAGTTAATGAAGAAGACGATGCGTAGTGCACAGCGCGGCAGAATATGTATAACAGTCCTAAAACAACGTTAGTTGGATAACACGACGATGTGCAATGCACAGAGCGAGAGTGTCCAGTTCAAAAGTAGCTTGCATGCAGGCTGGCTTGTAATACCGACAATGGCGAAAGTGGTCGCCCAGAATTGCATATCGTCCATACGCTGTACGTCCACCCAAAAATAAGTGGGTATATGTGAGCGAGTGAGTGAGTGAGTGAGTGAGTGAGTGAGTGAGTGAGTGAGTGAGTGAGTGAGTGAGTGAGTGAGTGAGTGAGTGAGTGAGTGAGTGAGTGAGTGAGTGAGTGAGTGAGTGAGTGAGTGAGTGAGTGAGTGAGTGAGTGAGTGAGTGAGTGAGTGAGTGAGTGAGTGAGTGAGTGAGTGAAGAGTATTACTGAGAGAACTCCACAGAGCCGGGTGAATGTCTAGTGCTGGTAGCGGCCAAGCTTCCCCATGTAAAAGGAACGTGGAGAAGAAGGAGGCGTGGGTTAAGGACATGTGGGGGTTGTTTAGTGCCCGAAGAAACGTCCACTGCGTTCGTTCTGTGTCAGAATAATAAACGCCTAATGCCCGACAATGGGCATTTTCTCGTCGGCTTATAACGAGGTGTGTTATTAGGCAGTAGAGGAATGACAGTCTTTTGCGGTCGTGTATACACCCGTCGCTGTAATGTGGCACACAATGACCCCTGCCTTTTTCTTTTTTCCGAAGTTTCGGTAATCATTAGGGACAAACAAAGAGCCAGCGGCTCGTCGTGCAGCAGTGAAGGATATGCGCTCCACGAAAAAAGGCACAATAATTGGATCCGACCTCATGGACAGACGTTTAATAACACTTTCTTTTGGTATAGTTGGTTCACAATGCTTATAAAGGGTTTGGGCTTATGGGGGCTTAATGTCCCAAAGCGACTCAGGCTATGGGGGACGCCGTAGTGAAGGGCTCCGCAAATTTCGACCACCTAGGGTTCTTTAACGTGCACTGACATCGCACAGTACACGGGCCTCTAGAATTTCGCCTCCATCGAAATTCGACCGCGGCGGCCGGGATCGAACCCGCGTCTCTCAGGTCAGCAGCCGAGCGCCATAACCACTGAGCCACCGCGGCGGCTTCAATGCTTATAAAGGTGTTTCATAGTGCTTATATATGTTTTTCATGTGTGCGGCGCGCTCTATGCATTGTATGTTTATGGTCTTTATAAGAAAAGGTATCTTTTCCTCGTTAGAAGATGCTCATTTAATTCTGTTCTCAATTCACAAACACATCTGTCGCTGTCCAAGCGAGTGCCGTCGTGACGGGTACGTTATAGTGTGTGTGCGTGAGTGAGTGCGCGCATGGGATGGGTGCGCTAAGGGAGAAATTGATGGCTACGATTTCCTCACTAGCACCTCAGCAGTCTTTGTAGCCTTCACCCTGGGTAATTGCCTTAACCCGCATTACAGACTTCTGCTTTCCGGCAAGTTTCAGCTCGGGTCCCGTTCAAAGCCCCGAAACACGCAGTTACGCGACATATGAAGTATGTCAAATAGGCCCTTGAAAACCAGGCGGTCCGAGTAACTAGTACTGGAAAGAACGCCAACTGTGTCTTTTTGGCGCGGCCGCAGCCCACTTGTCTCCGCTGCCCTCAGAGCCGGGCCATGCGTCCGTCTTACCTACATCTCTGCCCGGTCGAACGTGTCTGCGACCACTGGGAGACCGGGCCCAGAGGTCCTGCCCCTCGCCCACAGCGAAGCAGTGGCCCGTCACGGGTGGTCATTAGGGCCACAAGGGCAGGGATCAAATAACAGTGGTTCGGTCGCATACCGCCGAGAGAGAGCAGGGCTCGGAGGAAATTGTGAAATTGGCCGCAGAACGAGCCTCGGGTCACAGCAAAATAGGAAAAGAAGGCCACGGCCAGCGAGAGAAGCTAGAAAAAAAAAAGGATATAAATAATGACAAAGCAGCTCCGGCTCTGACAACCGTAACTCGCAGCACTATCCGGCCTGTACCGGTTACGCGGGGTTTTATTCCTGCTGGTTTTAAATTGTGGACCTTGCGGAGAACTGTTGTGTACCTGGACTACTCCACTTTCCTCGAGGTCTTATAGCGGCAGGGAATAGGCCCAGCCTGACGGCTTATACAAAAGCGTCCCCGAAAAAAGGATAAACCACTCTCTACCGAAGCGTGGAATTCTTCGAGTCGTTTAATGTAAGTCATGCCGGAATGCCAGTGGATGTGGTTGGGTAAATGGGTGAGAAAAGCGAAAAAAAAACACGCAGGGAGATTCTGGATTTGAGGAAACAACCGGGCGCATAAGAAACAGTCACTGGTGTAGCAGAGCATAAGAAAAAAGTTGATAATATGCGATTTTGCGATAAGCGAGAATGGGGAGATCAGGAGGTGAGATTGGAGCCTTTCAGTCAAGAGTGAATAGAAACGAGGCTAAAACAAGGGAATGTGTGACGAGGTGAGTAGGATTATCAGAAGCACATTGTGGTACTTCACAGATTATAGCTTGAGGGTAGGAGTGCGCCAGAACACTGCACAGGAGCCACGAAACGAAAGACACTGTAACAGGCTGCGGAGATACAAATTAAGGGACAGGCAAAAACTGACTGACGGCAGCGGTCTCGCCGGAATAAAAGCGAGATGAAAATGGAACTTCAGCATTTCACAGTGGAGCGGACGGCCAATAAAAAGAAGAAACTGACCTGTGGCTGTTCTGTGGAGGCTTGGAAGGAGGGGGCATGGTTTATGCCTTCTGCGGACTAGCGGGCAGTCGGGGCGCCCCGACCTCGGCGCGGACAATGTAGTCTTGCTTTCGACGTCGTCGGCGGACATCGCGAAAAAGAAGAAACTAAAAACGAAAACGCGACCGCCGAAGTCAGGCGGGCAACAGCCGGAACCGATGCGAGGGCGGTGGTGCGCGGGGAGCTGCAAAATGCCGATGCAGTCATTGTCGTCGTCGGAACCCGATTGACGCCGAGTGCGGCGTGAAATTCAGGTCGTGTGGCACGGAGAGATAGGCGCACGTGTGCTGCTGCTCGCTCAGCGAGGTGTGAATGGGCGTCGAGCAGGAACGGAAAAATCCGCTGCAGAAGGCGCGCGAAAAGTGGGCGTTTTTTCGAGCGCCGCGGTTTGAATCGACAGTGAATTTCCTGCGTTTTCTTTACTGCTTTACATTAGTTTTTTTGTTTTTACTTTTAATTTTTTTTCTCCGCCGCTGTTTGTGGTGTTGTTGACCGGCAGTCCTGTAGATGGGGTTCAGTACCGATCAGATTGCAGGGCTCCGTTGACCTGTCGTGGAAGGTGAGCGCTAAGGGGTGGTTCTGCACCGCAGTGAAATGTCGACCAGTCCATTTGCCGCAGGTACCTTTCACGCCTTTTGTCCCCTTCTCCGTGGCCCGAAATGCTCTAGCTTTGGTTCAGCGCCGGCGAGATTGCAGTGTGCAGTCGACCTGACTGAGGCGAGTGGAAACGTGCCCCTATTTCGGAATTCTTTTTACCTTCCGTTCAGTTGTTTCTTTTGACCTTTTTTAAAACCGGCTTTCAAACTTCCGTTCCCAACACCAGAAGGGTTCGAACATGTTGTAGTTTAGCCTGCTTCCGTAGAGGGCCTCTTTAGCGATGGTGGAATATGTGCTGTATTGAGGCATTCAGACAGAAAAGTGTTGGGCTGATGTTTATTATGGACGATTCTTTAGAGCGTTAACTCTTATTAGCTTGTTCTCGAGTTTCGCGCCGACATAATTTTCATCAATGGCTGCGTCGGAATCCGCAGCCCCACTTGTCACCTGCCATCCGAGGCAGGTGGCAAAGTGGAGAGAGAGAGAGAGAGAGAGAGAGAAATTCTCCTCTCCACATAAGGGCAAAGGAGGCTCGGCTGCGGAAGACGGTTGGTCGAAAAACCACCGAAACCCACCGCAGGGTGTCAATGCAGTCCTGGGCAAGTCCGGATTCACCTGCGGATGTTTGCCTTCGCAAGGAAAAAGACAGAACATGTCTGTTACATTTCATTGGCTATCACACCACATCTGGCGCTCAAACAATCGAGTCACACACTCATAACCACGTGATTTTTGTGTCACTACTCATGGACCTACTTTATTCGCGGTCCTCATGCTCAACATGTCTTCCACGTGTCCAATTTCTGGCGGTGAATGAAATGCTGAACGCGCAGTAATCACGAACAAAACGGACTTTAGCCCACCGTTGTCATAACTGCTGAGGACCTTCCCTCCAAAGCCAAACATAACGCGCATGCTTTGTAGACAACACAATGAGGGGGTGGTGAAAATTCCATAGCCGTTTTAATGTACACAGAGAAATTCGGTGAACCGCAGTGGGGGAAAGAAATGACTAAATATGCCCAGTGTAGCCTATATTGCGCTAACTGGCATTATTATTGCAAGTTCTACCTGACTAGCACTCAAACACGCTATCTGCCATGAAACAAAAACTTTATTAAAAGAAGAAAACGTCGCTATGACGTCAGAACAACTTCACTTCTAAGAGGCTGGCCTAGAGTGACACGTTGAAGAAAAGAAAAAAAAGTGCATTACGCGGACCCGGCAATTAAAGGCGGGTGGTTTTTTACACTTTGATATATGTCACTGGCGCATGCAACTGGGAAAGATAGTCATGTCATTCGAATAACGGCACTAAGCGCACTGCGCCCATCCTCAAACAGCTGCTGCCCGGGTAACGGTGCTGCGCGACTCCAAAAAGAAAAGCATATTTGTCGTAAGTCTTTCAAGCATGCAAGATTGCGCGTAGTCACATACGTATACTGTGCTCGGTTTTGACGGCATATGTGCTTAAATTTTTCATTTGTTCCACTTAACACGTATCAAAAGACGCGTTTCCAACAAGACCACGTCATTGCGGAGCCCCTGAGAAGCGTGCTTTTGCTCTAGACACCAAGAGCTCCGCAGGCGCACTTCGCCGCAGAGGCTTCCTGATGACGCGGGAAGGCCACTTTCTTGCAACCCACTAAGTGCGCGTGATGGCTTCCTCGTTCGACTGGAAAGCATTGTGGCCGAGACATTGTAGACAGATTTATGGGTCACTCTCGGAGGGCACGGTTGAGGGGAAGGGGGGTTGGGGGAGAAGCCATTTGAACCATGTTTTTCTCGGACTTCTTTCGTAGAAAAAAAAAAACGGGTTTCAGTATGGTTTTCCAAGGTAACATTTCTTCCTTCAGGGTAGAAAAGGTGCGATTTTCATTGAGGGTGGAAGCTTGCGAGAATCCTCTTATGCCACCTACCGCATCAAGACAGCCAGAATCGAGGCCCTCTTTAGCTATTGAGCAGACAAAGGAAGGGAAAAGAGCGACTCGTTATGGAATACATAACGGAAGCCATTGGTCATGGAAACTAAGCGGAATAGGGGATGTTTTTTTTTCTTTTAATTCGTGGTCTTCATGAGTGGGAGAATTATTGGGTAATTATTTTGAAGATACGTGATTAAAAAGCAGAAGTAAAAACAACCACAAGCCGCCGGTGGGTTCCGCACTCACGATCTCGGAAAGATATGTGAACACGCTATCATCCTAAGCTTCAGCGAAGGCAGCAATTGTCCATATCGAGTATGTCATGCTGGATCGCCATTCTCCGTCGGTCTTCGGCACCTCATATTATCTGTCATTCGTCGTCTCAAACAGAGTGACGATGGCGTTACGTGTCGTGTAAAAGCAAAAATAACCGACATCTGCCGTACCGGCAGCTGAATGCGGGCGCGCAGCTATTGTATATTCTCGTCAGTTATGTTTGGGATCTAATAGGTACTGACACACAGGTCGGCTTGAAGACTGTTTCCAAACATAATGCTGTTTTAACGGGCCATTTTGTGGCCCCTATATGCGCGACCAAGTTTTTCGAGTACTACTTCTCGCTACGTTAACCGATTTTGAAAGGTACTATCAGCAACAAATGAAACGAGGACAAGACAACTGAAACGCGAACAGCAAATTGAGAATACCTGAGCTGGAGGAAGCTTAATACTATATAAGCAAGGCAAACTCAATTCGAAGGCACGAAGTTAGAAGTTTTAGTCAACCTCAATTATATTTCCTCTCCAGGAGCTAATGTGTGCGTTTCTGTGCTCGCATGTAAGTTTTCTTGTTCGAGTTTCATTTGTCGCTGGTTGTACATACATGTAAGGCGTTTATATTCTTTTCTGCTCAACTTGAAAGCTACTCCTCATCAGTGGCGACGCAACAGTGAGCAACCTTTACCCGAGAGAACTGGGGAGATGTTTGAGGATTCACGTAACGCAAATCATTAAATGTCACCGCAAATATTACATGGTAAAACTAGACGAATGTACGGCATTATGAGCCTCTAACGTTGCTACTGGGCTAAGTGGTAGTGCGCTTTTTTTGCACGGAAGCCCATTGTTTCTGAAAAGTAAAAATTAAGAGAATAATATCAGCATCATATATGACACGTCAATCTGTAGGGGTAAATATAACAGCACTAAATAACATACGCGCTTAACTATCTCACTTCCTCCTCTTGTGACAGTATTTACTTGGCGAGTAGTAATGTGTATTGCTTTGGTTTAGTTTATATAAGTTTAACGTCCCAAAGCGACTCAAGCTATGAAAGACGCCGTAGTGAAGGGCTCCGAAAATTTCGACCACCTGGGCTTCTTTAACGTGCACTGACATCGCACAGTGCACGGGCCACTAAAGAATTTCGCCTCCATCGAAATTCGAACACCACGGCCGGGATCGAACCTGAGCGCCATAACCACTGGGCCACCACGGCGTGGCTAATGTGTATTGATAGTCGTATGAAATCGAAGAAAATCCATTTCTTTCGGAACAGTGAATTAATATGGGAGGTTTTATTTTCGGTACCTGCTTTGCAAATATCACAAAATTATGTTTTGCATAATACTGAACTCACTTTCCGATAATTACAATGCTAAAGTGATTCTTATTCTCTCCAAGCTCCTTGCACATGCGTAACCACATTCATGAGCTGTGTTTTGCGGAGTCTTCGCGGCGACTACTTCATAGCTTACACTTCAACGTAATAAAAATTAATTGCAGAAGTTCCTGAATTTTTGTCAGCGCATAATACTTTTCACATGGCCAAACTTAGTGTCATTTTCAACGAATGAAACTCGCGTTTAGCCATTCGCTCACAAGATTACCTTCACTGACATTCGCTGAAAAAGCATCCGCATCGTAGGATGTTCGTCAAACTCACTCCAATCGGCCGAAACGCTCTGTACACTGTACACGTGAACAGTCAGCTTTCCTCTGGGGTGAGAATTCCTGTGCACTGTCGGCGTGGTCTTACTTTGGGGGAACAGGTTGGAGCAGCGCCTACGCGGTCCAGCCAGAGTGGATGTGTGTTCATCGTCTGCGGAACACCTGCCTGGCAGTGCACCGCCAGCGCAGTATTTACTTCGCTTATTCCTCAACTGAAGGACTCTAGCAGACGAGACCGTCTCCATTCTTGAGGCAGGCCAGCGCCGAGGGAATGAGCGTGGGTCAAGGCAATGTTAGCACAGCAACTGAAATTCAGCGGAGCACTCAAGTAACCTTTCGTGCATCAAGGCGAAGGCCTTTATGTCGTCTTGTTGAGCTCTCTAGCTCAACACGATCGCCTCACGCTTCTCGAATGAGCTTCGGTTTCAAGTAACGACGTACTACACCTTCGCTATGTCCGGTGTGTTCGTTGTATCCGGTTTCAAGTTACGACACACTGCACATTTGTTATATCCGATGTGTTCGCTATATCCGGTTTCAAGTTACGATATATGTCTTCTAAAACACCCTTGTTCCGTCGGACTAGGCTGGGCTGCTAATGAACACACGCTCTGCCCGCGTGGGTTCATATCCCATCCTCGTCGAAATTTCTTTTTCTTTCATTTTATTTGATTGACAGGTGGAGCGGACACTTCTTGTACACGTTTCCTGCGGACAGGTGTTGCGCACACTCACGAGGCAAGAAAGGCCTTAATATATGGTCCCATAGTTCGTCGTGTCTGCGCCCAACGAAACGCCTGTCGTGGAAGTCTGGCTCGGCGGCTTCGCTTCACAAAAGATATAGAGAGAACGCATACGTGGGACGTTGCTGGAAGGAGTACATTCCGAATGGCAGTTTTCTTCCCAGTGTAGCACCGCGCCGCCACAGTGACACTTCACGAGGCGAAATGCACTAACTATAGGTGTGGTGCTAAACCTGCGTGTCTGAAACCCGCATAACTATCTCTGTTCTGCGGAGACGGGTAATGGCGCGCACGCTGGTGAGAAGGCGAACAAAACACAAAAATGCTATTAAGGTGAACGCATGCAAAACCATGTGAGCAAAGAGAAAAACAGGAATTATGTGGTTGCTTGCCAGTCCCCTGTTTTCCTGGGGCTCTTAATTGGGCTAGTTGGCTTACGGATGACGACATGGTAGCTAGCTCTAAAAACACCCGGACACAGAAAGATGCAGCAGGACATACGCGTGTGTCCTGCCGCGTCTTTATGTGTCCGTGTCCCTAGTTGTATACCACGTCGGCGCCCTGTCTTCCTACAATCAACGCTTCATTAACGTAGCGTTTGCCGATTCTATTCTTTTTTTGTGTGTGTGCAAAATCGGAACATTTTAATCACTATATGACTCATCCATTGCAGAGGGCAGGTTTCATTTGGCAGAAAACCCTCCGTAAACTTGCAGGCGAACCGCCGCCGCGTACGCTACCGCGAGCTCCGCCACCTACCGATGCACACTAGCGGAGCGATGGTGCCGCCACCTGTAGGTACGATCTCGCGGTGACTGCTACGGCGTCCCTCGTAGCCCCCGTGCAGCTTCGGGACACGTTACACCCTGCTGACCATACCACACCATACCATACCATACCACACCATACCATACCATACCATACCATACCATACCATACCATACCATACCATACCATACCATACCATACCATACCATACGTGGGCGGAAGGCAGTAATCGTTTAGGAAAGCGAGCTGCGACGGGTAGTTCTTGGATTTCCACTAGAGCTACACAGCTAGAAATGCTAGTACTACTACTATTACTAGTCTTGCTTGTACTAATACTATTATTTCTACTAACACAATTACCACTATTGCTAATACTGCTTCTACCACCAACATTACTACTACTAGTAGTAATAGTAGTAGTAGTACTACTGCCACTGCTGCCATTGCTACGCCTGCTCGTACTGCTCCACTTTTACCAACAGTGTTCAAGGTTGTCATGGTGTTTGTTATCGCTGCCACCTCGAGTAATGGTTGTAAAGAACTGCGTTCACAGGACAGCTATAATTCTTACAAGTGCTGCTGACAAATGTCAAAACTTTACTGCCTTAACTGCTACTAGATTGTTTCTATTGCTGCCATTTTTAGAGTAACTGCATTTGTACCACCGCACCGATTCTGTCATGTTTGTGCTTGTCCGTCCTTCGTAGCGCTGCATTCGTTCACTGCAGAATAATTACTGCGCCAGCAGTTAAACATGTTACAAAAACATGCCACCCAGGACAGTATGCCTACCACATGTACCTCTTGTGCGACTGATAATATTAAGTTTTATTTCACCCCTACAATGTGCATTGTGGCATGGTGCCCCCAGTAAAAGCAGCCGCTTGTACAGTCCTTCTGGGAGAACTAACGTCGCGTAAGGGAAGATAAAATGAATTTTGTAGGCAGGCAAGCGAAGCAAGCCTCAGAATTGCAGCGATCGCACCAAATCTGATGGTAGAGGAGGATTGCACTCACGCTGCCTCAGGGTATGGAATGTGGACTAAACATATAAATTTCGATGTTTACCATTCAGCCGGTATGTAGTCATCACAGCTTCGCATAGAAACCATAACGTCTGCACGAACGGAATGTGGAGGTTGAGGGTTCACTTGCAGTTTACTAAAGAAGGAATTCGAGCCCGCTGGATCGGCGTACAGCAGGAATAATTTGATGTCTTTAGAAGAGGTCTTTTTTTTTCCTGCAAGTGGCTCAGCTTGTGCGGCGGGGGTGAAGATGATGGTGGTGGTGGCGGTGTAAGTCGTAAACGTACTCCCTCGTTTGTGCGGCACGAATGCGTCTGCGTTCGTGCAGTCTTGGAGTATTGGTAGCACACACTGCCTTACAGCCGCACAATGAGGCTCGGCTTCTTCTTGCCTCGCAGGAGCTCACAGATTGGCGGGTGCCCTGATGCGCTGCACTATACACCCGGCGGAAAAGCGAAGACTGCGCCCTGAACACTTCCGACCCACGGTGCTTCTGAAACATTACGTGCAAACTGCAGTCATGCCCACTTGTAACGAACACGACGGTCAAGCGGATTGCTTTCGTTGTATCCGAAGTTCGTTGTAAGTGGACTCGCTATATTACAGTCACTGAATACAGTCAGAGAAAAGTAGCATTTATAGGAGAGGAGGGAAGGTGGCTGCCACGGCAAGAACCCAGTCACCTGCCAAGGTTGGTCCCCAGACGTGAAACCGGCCAAGGTGGCAAAGTTGTGCATGGCACCTCACAGAGAGGTTATAATGCTACCGATTTGTCACAGCTAACGGTAATTAGGTGTCCTCCAACTTTTTCAAGTTTACGGCACCTCCTCGTACGTTATAACCGAGTGGTGCGGCCACTGTTGTTCGTGTTATATGAGACTCAGTTCCATAGCCATAATACGAGTTTTGACCGGCGTTGCACCCTTCTTCGTAATAAGCGAGCGTTTGTTATGAATGAGACCGTTATAAGCGGGCTCGACTGTATTTGTGATCTCGCCTGGAGGCATGCATTTCTTAGCATAAAGAAAAGTTACAGTATAGAGAAGGGTCTACCAGCCCACATGTCAGTAAACAGTGACCTACGTATCTTCGCGTGCCGCTTTTCGCGAACCAATACTTCTTCTTTTATTTTAAGAATTCACGGTCACCTCTTTATTTTTTTTTTTCAAGTATCCATGGTTGCCAAAAAAAAAAATGCAGTGGGGACTTGCTAAGGACGCCTGTGCCGCCTTTGACAAAAGCATAAATGAACAAAACAAAATGTAATCTTTAGAACCGAATTCTCAGTTTGTGATTAAGAAGCGTAAAGGATTGGGCAAGTTGGTCGGACATGCTTAACGGAATAATGGGGCAGATCAAGTGACAAGTGTGCTCTCCTGCTGTCCTGTCACTTGATCTGCGCCATTATTCCGTTACGCTCAGTTTGTGACCGCGGAAGGAGCGTTTTACCGCCGACGTATACAGGAAATGTTCTCTTGCAAAGCAAAATGTACGGCAGCCTTTCTATTCTTGCTTACGGACGTCAAAAATCTTGCTACAACGTCGGAAAAAGGAAAACGAATGAAACCACGGGTGGTTCTTTTCCTTTCTAAAGCAAAGCGGCGAAAGGGCCCGCCCTTCTAGCAGCAGACGGGACGAAATGCCGGCACGTCGACTGCTGACAGGCGAGCACGCGTGCAGCCGCATACGGGAAGTGCACATCTGGCCAGACATGACAGGGTGAGGGGTCCGAAGGAAAAACCGGCGCGCTGTCGGTTCGCTAATAGTATTATTATGTCCACGGAAAGGAGAACAGGAAAGCAGAGAACCTTTCGAAACTGACACCGCGTTTATTTATAGCCCGATTTTGGACTTTGCGCTGTTGAAACGAACAGTCTGAGGGGGAATCGATGCATTGTCACTGCGGCGGTTGTCTGTGGCTAAAGAGGAAAATGCAGGGAGCAAGTGACTGCAGTATGCTGTAGATTTATTGCTGAGCATTTTGTGTAATTCGACTTACCTAACTTGTCATCTTGTTAAGCCGCTGAGACTAGCATTTCGATGTGACGGTGATACCGCTAGCAGTTAGTGATGGCGGCTCATGCTTTACTATTTCTATGCCGGCACCCATTAAAGGGTAGGCTTAAAATATCATATTTAGGTATTGATTTTTCCGGCTTTAATAGCTACGCGCCATTGAAAGAAACAACTCTGTCTTTTCTTGCGTTCATTCAATCAAGCGACCTCAATGTAGGCAAAATGGTGTCATTAAGGAAGGGTTAAGTTTAGCGTGGCATATGAAGAAAATAGAAAGGACTTCCCTCCCGCCAAGCATGGCCTTTTTTTTAAGCAATAGCTCAAATGGTGCAGCTATACCTGGGTGAATATACCATTAATGTCAGACTCGGATTTTACTACAATAAAATGCAGGTTTATGCGGCGTTGACGTCGCTCACTGGTCAGCATGAAATAGAGTCACGCGGGATGTCGCTGCCGCCAGAAAACCAAACGAATAATAACGGGTAAACGATGTTGTATTCATCGGCGCAAACATCTGTCGCTGAATCTCACGTTACGCAGTGGTGCCCACCCAGCATTTTTTTACGGTGACAGCTGGTAACGGGAGCCTACCTTGAGTCGTTGTGTAACTGAAGCCCGTTGTAGTTGTAGAAAGCCACAACACAAGGCAAGCTAAACCAGGAGAGGGAAGAAGCAGAAGAAAAAGAAGTATAAAGAGAAGAAGAAAGAAGCCGCGAAGAAAAAAGAAAAGTGAAAGAAGTGAAAAAGAAATCCAAAGACATCACGGCTCTCGCTGAATGTTATAACTAAGTTGTATCCTACCTTAGCCAGCAATTTTTTCCAGCTTTTTTCTAGGGTATGCATCGCACACGTGGATCTCATTAATTGGTGAAGTGTTACCGTTAAGGAGTCCGCGATATGTGTTGCGCTTATCTTGCAGAGCCGTGAAGCAGGCAAATTGCCCTGCGTGCATGCATTCACTGGTGAGGGCCGCCGCCGAGGCGGGGTGCGGCCTCAGCAAGAAATTTTCTTTTTGTAGAAATCAAGAGAAATCCCATTATTCAACGAAGAACATCCAAGAAATGCATTGCGCAAATGGGACCGCCCCTCCTCCCAGCCGCCTTCTCCAAGAGTCACCCATAAATCCCTCCCTGGCCGTCAGTGCGCTTATTTGAAGAAAGCAACGCGTACTACATCCTGTTCCTGGTCATTATCGATCTTTACGAACAGCTAATGTCACGTGACAACGGACAAGCGAGGTTTGCTGCCTTCTGCATGCCTGCCATTCAGTCGCCCTCAAGAAGATAACGAGTTGGTCCCGAAACGTTGGGACTGTTCAACCCTAACCCTTGCTTGTTCCTAGAGTCACTATTTATGTGACGAACCAAACCCGTCAGACTTCCCTCAATGATGTTCACATTCATGACGGCACTGAATTACGCGTAAGCGCCGTGTTAGCCAAGCAAGGTACGCTTATATTCAGCAATCCATCCTTAGCCAAGGAAAGCGCGCTTATATATACTCAGCAATACGCCAAGAAGTCGTTAACGCCATCCTTCTTTAGTGGAGCAGCCTCCGCACAGCTTACTTTCCTCGGGGCTGCTTTCAAACAGAGGTGATGTGGACATTTCCTGAGGAAGCAGAATGCGTGCAGACTGTATTTCCTCCGCGTCCTCTATCTCTGTGCAGGTTCACACGCTAGGGAAGCTGGGAAAACTTGTTTACGGCCCTCGTCCGGAATATGGGACGGCTATCGTGAATACCGCTGTCCCAGAAACCTTGCGATCAGCCCGGATTCACGAGCTATAAAATCTAAACATTCTCCGGCGCCATCGCCTTGCACGATCTCGTCTGCCTGCTTTCCATTCTTAAACTTTCCTTTCCGCTGCCCTTTTAAAAACTGCGATAAAGGAGAAGCGTTTTCCCTCGACACATTAGGAGCATTGCTTTAACTTCTGCCATCGCTGTTCGCGCGTGGAGATTAGAGTCATCTACTCCAAGCGCAGATAAATAAAGGAAAAGCGCCGGCTGCGTTCAAAGTCTTTTCCCTTCCATGCGGGATGCATAAGCCACGAGGAGCTCGTCATCACCTCTCAGCAGACATCTGCCGCGTTTATCCTAACGAGGGGGCCTCTAACAAGGCCTCTTCTGAACTAGTGACACATCGAAGCCAGTCTATGCGTGTGCGTACTCTTCGGAGAAGCTGCGCCTTCTCGTGCATGCGAGCGAGCAAGCTCTAGCGGTACCCCTGTATAGAGGAGACCAACACGAGCATCGCGATCACGCAGTCAGTATACGCTGCAGCTCGAAGGGCCCCGACAGGGCTGAGACGAGCGAGGAAGGAAGACGTGCCGTGACAGCCGCAGCGTCGTGGCGGGCAGCGAAGGCGTCGTGATAGCTTCCCGGTCTCGAGCAGATCAAGTTTGCGACCACGACGGTGACGTCGCGAACGCTGGACTGCAATGGAGAGTGACAGGGGGATGACCTGTCCTCAGACTCCCTTCTGTCATGCGGGGACAAAAAGAGAGACGGTTGGGGAGCCTGTGGTCGCCAAGAATGAAAGGGTCGGCCACGCTCTGCGGGGCAAGCGCATACCGCGAGACGGACAGGGGTGGCGTCCTGTCATAGCGGCAACCTTGCCACCGCCTGCGAAGCGGGAAAGCGCTGCTGGTTTTCTTTCTTCGTTGTTCATCGCGCGCTCGTGCTCGCCAAAACGGAAGCGGGAAATTAACGGGGTTCCCGGTCGGCCGACCGGCTCACAACGGGAAGCGGCCTTTCCTGCTCGGAAAGAAGCAGTCGGGGCTGCGGAGAGGTAGTAGTTGCACCACCACTTCCACCCCGTTCCGTACGCGGCCAAACAAGCCGCCTGGAGGAAGCGGCGCGTTCCTCGTGCTGCTGCTGCTGCTATTGAACTTGGCCGAGGGAGGACCTTCCTCCTCCTCATCGTTGTTGGCGGGGAATTGAAAATAGAACGAGGAAGGGCGCTGCTGCCCTTCCACGGCGACCCAACGACGACGCTCCACGGCTCGCTGTGTGGCCGACCATAGCGCCACGCCGCCACCGATACGCGTCGCGGAAGGAGTGCTGGTGTGTCTGCGCGTTCATATTATAAACGAGCCGGGCTGCCGCAGCCTTTTACAGCGGCCGTGCTCGGTCATATATTACTCTCTCCGTGCACTAAAAAACCTTTCCGGCCGCTCTCGGTTCCGTCGGTGGCTTTCTCTGCTACGTCGCCTGGTGCGCTGTTTTGTTGCTGCGCACCAACGGTGCATACCCGAGTGTCTTGCATTGTAAGCGGACTGTGAGGTTGTACGTGCAATGGCAACTGCAGTGTAGATTGTCCTGGTGCAAACGCGGAACTCTGCGTGCAGCTGGGTGCCTTTGCATGCGTAGAAGTGCGGAAGAAAGCTCGCTAATGGAGACGTGGGAAAGGAAGAGCCGAGGAATCCTCTTGCTACGAAGGCATCTTATTGAATGCCCTGCGCGTTGGTGGCAGAGCCGAGCTCGCGCATAACGGTCGACGTAGGTGGCGCGACAGGTGCACCTGCTCTTAGACGGGCATGAATAGTAGAGCGAAAAATAGCCACGTAACCCGTACGATGCTGCCAGCCAGTCGTGATCGTATAACCTTGTCGAAGGGCGAGTGGGAGAGAGGCACGCAGAAGACGGGTGAAGCGGGCCCTGCATGTGGGGAGGGGCATTAAAGAAAGCGAGAGGGGAAACCCACGAGTTCGACCCCGAACAAAGAACTGTGTGCTTCCGCTTTACCGGCACTCGGTGATTTCTCAGTATCACACAAACCCAATGTACGTGTTGTTGCTGCAACCACGCTGACGTGGCTGAAGATTGACAACAATGCACCTTTGACGCTGTTCGGTGCATTACAAAGCGCCCTGGAGCTCCACATCACCGCCTCCTCTTTTATCTGGCACTCCTGCTTATCAGTCCTTTACACAAACGACCGTTTATTTAAACTATCGCACCGCCTCGCTTTCTGACTGCCCACTCTTCTAACTTTTCGACCGTGGGAATGTTCAGGTGCTGACCGCCCTGGGATGCGCATAGCCGCAAGGATTTCTTTGTCGTTTTCTCACAAAACAAATACTACAGCGCTATTTTTAAACTACTGCTTTTGAAAAGTCTGTGCAATTATGCTTAAAAAGAATACTCTTACACTGTTTAATAGATGTCCCTCAAGCCAAAGAATTGATAGCGATAATGATATCAAGTCCTATGCCCCGTCGCATTTAATATCTGCTGCGGGTCCTTGGACCCAAGATATTAAACTTATTTTTGGAATTTCGCGGAGTGCTTCGGCTTGAAGCACTCTGGCACGGGTCGGCCCGGTATGGCACTGCCTCCGGGATCGGCCCGGGGCGTATTAGCGCGCCTTTTCTTTCTATCTTTGCTCTCCAATCCTTTAGCTCTCCTTTCAGCACACGGCAGCAAGCGTGGCTCGGCGTGAGCCAGTAGGCAGGCCCGTGCTCTTTCCTATTCTATCTTCATATCAGCAACAGCAGCAGTAACAACTCCCTGGAATCAGTTACTTGTTATCCAGTTGCCGAGATAACTGGATAGCGTTCGCATTCGGCAGCTCGTCAGAGCTAAGGTTTCCTCTTTGGACATACTGGTGGAGTGACGCTTACAACGACGCCTGTTGGGCGCGGCAGGCTGACACGTACATTAGCTCTGTAATCTAGATTACCAATGTCAGCAGTTCTGAACTCCATACGGACACTCTTCTCTTTCAGCTTTCTGGTGTGGATACATTACAGAAGAACAACTAGATCAGATGGCAGCTTTAACGCGGTAGCGTTAAGGCTCCCGTTCTGCACAAAATCCGGCATTGTCGTCGGCGTTGTGAGCGAAAAATCCCCGGAGAAGCAACCTGGGTGGGCCACCTAGGTGACGTCACCTTGCGGCGTCATCACAACCTGCCCACCGGATTGTGAGCAAACTGACCACCGTGGCAGGTGGCAGTTCGATTAATGACTGGCCGCGAGAGGTTGGTCGGGAAGAGCAACCTGGGTCTCACAATCCGCACCGGTGGCAGCAGCTGCCATCGAAGGGCAGTGGCGCCATCGTTTAACCGCTGCACTCCCGTATAAAAATGGTCTATAGACTCTATTGCCTTCCTATAGATATCTCTATTTGTCTATTCATAGTCTATAGACTTTCTATAGACAAAAGTCTACTAAAATGTATGGCCATAAATCTATAGATTGTCTATAGGCTCTCATAGGATTTGTATTGCCCCTAGACTGTTATCTAGGGTTTGCCTATAGAGAGTCTACAGACTTTATAGACAGAAGTCTATGGACAGTCTATAGACTGACCAAAGAATTCTTTTTAAGGGATATATATACTGCGCCAGGTGTGATATGATGATTCTCAGGGATCTATGAATGGAAAGTCGAGAATCACCAATTCCGCATATATGCGCATAAACCCATTGACTCTGTAGCGTCATACCTTTCAGGCGGAGCGTAAGTGTCCCCTGCAATTCTATCTCTCCTTATACCAAGGACTACAGGGGAGTCGGCTATGGCACCATCCTAGCAAAAAGTGAATGTACAGCAGATAAATCTAGGCATGTTGAGTGCCTTACACTGCGTTGAACAATAGCGGTGAAAACGATGAATTATTCAGGGAGCAAACACTGAGAGGAGACGGCACTTCAGCAAGGTGTGCATATTTAACAACGCATGCGATGCTTTCCTCGCCAAACAGCGGAACCGACCCGCTTTAACAAGGCGCATAAAGTGGCTCCCACGATACGCTTTCTCAGCGCTTCTTTAAAAGGGAAGCGCAAAGCAATTTGCGCCGCCATTCGAATGAACAAATCACAGAAGGCCACTCGGAGAGGGCTCATTTTCGATGATCGAGCACCCTCCGCTGGCCGTCCAACCTGTCTTCGCGAGTCAGAAAAATACATACGTGGCACTGGAGCGCCGCGTCTGTTTGTGCATCGCAAGACGCGGCCAGTGTCCCGCGGGCTCCTTCTCGACGATGCCCCGCCATTGTGGATGCATTATATGAAGAGTGCGGGACGCGCTGGAAACGCTACGGCCAGAAGAGCGCGTCATTGTTTTGCGACGTCGAATCGGGGTCGATCATCGCGGACGAATGGAAAAGTATAGTGGGGGCTGAGGACGGCTACGGGAGGGGGCGCAGCGAGTGCAGAAGACCAGTTCCTGATGCACGCAAAGCGCCGCTTCCCTTTTTCTTTCGCTTGCTGGCCGTTTCCGCGTTGCCTGCTAGGGTGCCGCACAGCTGATGCGCCGCCGTCCGTGATTGCTTTTGTCGTTATATTCTCGCCAGACGGGGCAAGGTCTGGCTGGCCTTGCCGGAATTCGTTTCTTTGTGTTCTTCACCTTCTTCTGCCTCCGGGGGGGGCGGCTGTGAAGTAGTCCAGCGATGATGACCCTCCCGTTAGCCGCAGTAGGCCGCTGCTGCTCCCCGAGACGATCTCGGTGAAAGCAGGGGTGAAGCTCTCCGCCTTTCAGACTAGGTGAAACGACGGTCCCACCGGGAAGCGGAAGGTCGCGCCACCGCCGATTGTCGTACGTTGCACATCATCGGTGATCGATCGCAACCAGTTGTGAACTCTGCGGCGACCTCCCACGTCTTTGCTGGAAGAGCCCGGTGTCGAATCTATTAAGGCGAGCTCAGTGCCGCTCGTTGAAACTAGACTGGTTTACAAGAGGCTGATATTTACGCTGGTATAAAAGTCACCGTAGGGGGGGGGGGGGGGGGTAGTTTTATAGGCAGGGAAATATGCGCCACATCCGCCACCATGCAACGAAAATGTGACGAGAAGGGGGAAAGCAAATTCATTTTCGAACAGAGCTGCAAAAGGTTGTTGGTGGTACGCCCATTGCAAATGAATTGGAGGATGAGCTTGCAACGCGACCGTTACCTTTCCCGATTACCGCCCCCCCTCCCCCCCCCCCACACACACACACACTCTTCATCCCGGAAGTATGACATCCTTGGATCTACCGTATGTTCCTATAAGCGATAAAAACACTAAAGCTATGCCACAACTTCTCCGAGTGCCCGAAATTTACTACAGTAGCAACGTTACCGGCACCTGCGAAAATAGAGTTGTCAGTGCGAAGCCTCTGAGAGTTAAGCCGTCACTCTTCAGACGCACCACCCACCCGCCAGCTCCGTAGCGCAGCCACCTGGACACGGAAACGAGAATTATAGTCTAGTGATGGTTTTGGAAATTGCATCCTTTTGCCTCGAGAATATCCTCGCGACAGTTCATTTCTCTCCTCGCATTCTCCGAGGAGCTATGCATTCCAAAGCCTGATGCCAAAGTTTTTATCACATCTCGAGGAGCCTTATAACGGCTTCTCCTTATTTTACGGTGCCGCAGAAAACACGCAGCCTAAACTGCCGGCCCACAAAACCGCATTTTATGCAACGGCGGTCGGCTCAAATCGGTCGGGCTCTGTGCAAAGCGCTTACAGCGAACAGTGGATGACCGCTAGGAAAGCGGCTCTTATCCATTCGTTGCCCGCGGCAGTGAATAGCGGGAATGGCCCTTTCGCGAATAAGCGGCAACCTTTGCAAGCGCGGTGCGACGTCACGAGGATGCTGGGGAAAACGAGTAAAAAGCCATAGCGAGAGAAGCAACGAGAGAACTGCCTGCGCTGCTGCAAGACACCAAATGCCGCATACACGCTGCGCGTCAGCTTCTGCTGTTGCAGACCTAAAGCGACGGACATACAGGCTTCCAGTGTGGCACTGGTTGCGGCATCCGTTGCGGTATCCGCTACGATACCCGTTACAGTACCCGGCACGGTAAGTGGTGCGTGGTCAGCGGCCGGACACTGCGTTCGGCCACAGTGCATCAGATCCAATTAGCTCGGGATAATTACGAGTCAATTTAGAGGACCATATTCCATGATTCGGTGCGCGAATGCAACTACGTTGAGCATGATCACGCAAGTGTCGCCGAATCACTTAGCGGTTAGGGCTACGTTGTGTCCGATATCACCAGCTCAGATTTAAAAAAAAAAGCGCAAATAGCAAGAAACCCCTAAATATGAGTTGACAGCTTGCTAATAATAATAATAAACTGTTTTTGGGAAAGGAAATGGTGCAGTAACTGTCTCACATATCTCAGTGGATACCCGAACCGCGCCGTAAGGGAAGGGATAAAGGAGAAAAAAGAAGAAAGCAAGAAAGGGATGTGGTAGTGGAAGGCTCCGGAATAATTTCACCACCTGAGGATCTTTTAACGTGCAGTGACATCGCACAGCACACGGGTGACTTTGCGTTTCGCCTCCATCGAAACACTGCTGCCGCAGTTGAAATTTTAAAACAAAATTGCTGTAATCGTCACAAGAACCGTGAAGATTTTAAGAGAGAGAGCGGTTTCAAATAACAGCCATCCGAGTGCAGCCATTAAAATACAACAGAAAGGTATCCGGCTTTCTGATATGTTGCGAGTTGAAAAATTCACTCGGGCCGGTGTTTTGGACTGGCTGCAGTTATCTAGCCGACACATACGCACTGTACCAATCGAGTTAAAAACGATGGGTAATAAAGTGGACTCCGAGACGGAAAGGGCTAACAAAAAAATTAAAAAAAGTTCAGTCTAATAGATGTTAATTCTCTAAACAGCGAAGAGTCGACTTACTGTTTATTACGAAAATCGTCCTCGTATCCGTTAGCCATGTTGATTACATCTGCCGGCATATGTAGTGCGATGGCTTCAGCGAGTTGATGTCCTCGCGTTTCAGCTCTAGGCTCGGGACAATTGTCTGTCACGTAATAAAATATGTGAAAAAAAAATTAAGGGGCCCATATGCCGCGGTGCTGACGATGTCACATTTGTAATTATTCCCTTCCGTGAAATATTGCCCACATTGAGAGGATCACCTTAACGCATAGGGTTCTGCAACTTTATATTTCTTTTTACATGTACAGCATACAGGGACAAACATTTTTAATACTTAAGTATTGTAAGCTACTGTTATAGAAATATTGAATGTAACGGTCCATGCTTCAGATTCGTAGCGAAATATTTTGTTTAAAGTTTTTCAATCATCGAGAAGTTAAGGCTACCGTAGAAAACCAACGGATTGATTGACTGAACAACTTTAATTTCTACCAGAAAAGAGTTTTCTCCTCGCCCCCGGCGCGCAGGCCTGGGAGACGGGGAGTTGCGCGTCCGCGGTTGGAGGCTGGCTGGCAGTCCTTGACTGGCAGCGGCCTCTTCCGCCAGATGGATGGTGGTGCGCTGGAGCTCAGGGTCCAGGCTTCTTAGCAGGGTCTCCCAGGCTTCTCGACTATCAATATTTTTGCCCGCCCCGGGAGAATTTGGGCACACCCAAATTATGTGGTCGAGGGTCCCTCTCGCCCCACAGTGTGTGCATCGATCATGCGACCTCAGCTCTGGGTACACGTGGTAAGCCCATGCCGTGGAAGCGGCCAAGATCCTTAGCCAACAGCCGCTTGATAGAAAAATTCATTTAATTTGGACAGTCGCACATGCCGCCATCTCCGGTAACGAGGCGGCTCACGAGCTAGTAGTAATAAGTGGTTTTATTAAAGTAATAATAAAAAGGAAGGACAAGATTTTTGCTAGCCCCGGCATCTGCCATTGATACTGAATCACCTGAGATAGAGTAGCGGAAATAAAGGATAGCAGGCAGAATGGATAAATGAAATGGAAGAGGTGGGGGAACACGAGCTAGCCCGAGTTCTCTATTTCCGGGTAGGTGTAGAGCCCCCCCGAGCACTGGGGGAAAGAGGAGCGCCGGCAGAAATTGTTACAAATTGGGACATATAGGCTGGTACCCCCACCAGACCCAAAATTAAATAATAGAGGAGCTGTCGCGTGGAGGCGACTACAAACCAATACATTTAAGAGAACCAGCGGGGAACTCTTTTGACGACAGCAAAAACGTTAAGAGAAAAATAGAAGAAAAACAGTATATCGATTGTTATAATTAAATCTTACAGTACGTGAAAAAATTACGTCCATAAACTCTTTCCCGTTGGAACATGCTTATGCCAAGAACTGCTGAGTACGTTAGAACAAAGGGCACAGAAAAGTTACGAACGAGGAGGCAACGCGGACCTCTCGGCTCTTCTCAAGCGCTGTACCCACGGAGGCGTATTCACAGCTGCTCCTTGGGTTCCGCTAGAGCGAACGTAATTTCACAGCGAGAGCAGGGGAGGTTTGCCCGTTCACTTTTGCTAGCGAAGCTTGCGAAACTAACTGCAGGGATTGGGGCCGACATACATATGCGCTTTTTGACTAAGGAGAAAACAGCTTCAAAGCGTCCTTAATCTTATCGAACGCGCTACGATACAATAGAGCGCCGCGGGTTAATTAAACGTGGGCGGGCCTTCGTAACGACAGTGGAAAAGCGCGGACTCCTCCTCCTCCTCGCTGCACCGGCGAGAAAACAAGCCCCAGAAAGCTCGTGGGAGACATCTGCATAACAATTTGTTTCGCCAGGCGGAGCCAGCGGCACTTTCAGTCGGGCACACAATGGAGGCGGAAGTGAATCTTCCATTTGCGTGTTCCATTTGATAAGGGGCGGCTGGGCGAAACCCGAAACCAGCGCAGCCGACCGCGAGCTCGGGGAAGCAGATTACGCGTGGCCCTTCTTCCCGGGGCAAACGCCACGCAACAAAGAAAAAAGAAACATAGTAAACGAGATCAGCGGCCGCCTGTAACGTACCTGCGACCAGCCCATAGTGCAACCCTCCATTCCTCCCTCAACCCCCTGTAGTGCTCGATCCGCTTCCTGGTTTCTAAGACGCTCGGCGCGAATTCAGATGAAAAAAACAGCGTTTTCCCGATGGCACGAGGCTCTTATGCAATCGCTTTGGGGGCCGAACGCATCGACGCGAGAGCATGATAGCAGGTGCCGCATCAGATGAACCCGCTAAGTCGCCAAAGCTTTCGAATGCTCTCGATTCGCGGGAACTCCTGCAGGGGGATACTGCGCGGCGCTTGTTCTTACGCATACAGACGGTAAACTTCAGTAAAGCAAATGTTTCTCTTTGGCGCTCCGCTTTCGACGTCTGTTTCCCACATTCCGGCATTCCGCCAGTATGCGTGCATGTTTTTGCTCAACATTGATCGGAGGTAGATATATTTTATTTAAAAGAAATGGATGGTGTTTCACGAGCAAGGTCGAATACTCCTCCACGTGTGAAAAAACGAAACGACTTCGGGGGAGAAAAAAAATTAAGGTGAGGTTTATAAGTTCGTCAGAAAGAAAAACTGAATGCACCACAAACCCCATCACAGAAAGATACAACATTAACCCTAACGCAATGCAACACAAACATTTACACTTCCGGTCCTTTCTACGCTGTTTGCAGAGTATACCTGTGTACACTACGCAAGGAAAATGAAACAGAGGCCACTGCGCACGCATTATGTGCACAATCCCTCAGTTGAGGTTTTATGCCTATCATTTGATTGTAGGTAGTTAGCAAATAACAAAAATGTTTGAGGTTGTACCTTGATGAGAAATGTACCGCTTAGTCTATTTTTTTATTTATATGTAGTTTCATGTTGTGGCTCCACGGTCATAAATCCTAGCTTTTAATTCCCGTGATGACAACGCGACAGCAGAGCCATACATTTATCCGAGACAATCGCGTCGCTTAGATCGTTCGCCACTGGTGCAGAGAGTTTAGTAAGCAAATTAGGGTCAGGAAAGTTAACCTGTCCCCCACAGCCCCCAGAATAAGGTACATGTTTTTGAGCACATGTTGCTGAGCAGTCTGTAAAGCGAGTATTGTGATATGGGGGCTGCTTGTTCGTTTCTTGGAACAAAAGTGGAAGCTTGCCTTCACCCGTGCTGCAGCCACCTTATGCGCTCCAGGATGCCTGTGTCGGTCTCGCAGTTCAACGCAGCATATTTGAAAGAAGACTTGAAAGACATCTGTATGCAGACGTTGTCTTCAGAGCTTTTCGCGATATTATAGACGGAAAGCGATCGCTATAGTGTCCACCTTTGCGGTATCGTTCAGCGAGCATGAAAACAACAGTACTCGTAACATATTTACTTCGTGCCTTTTTGGCGAGCGATCGGTCGCGTATACGAACATGTAATCACTCTGAAAGTCACTAATAAATTCCTCATTCTGATTCTCTTTCTGATCAAGCCTTGTGGACAAAGAGTACGGCGCTCTGGCTTCTTTGTGCTCCGCGCTGTGCAATATCAATCTCCCCGCATGGTGAGGACGTGGGGCTCAAGACGCTGCAGGCATATACCCAACGTAAGGATCTGCCGAGCCCGTTCTTCCGTTTTATGACCACTCCGCCTATTCAAACTGCTACATTCAGAAGAGAGGCTCCGTACCAGCATTAATTTGACCGACGCGTTGCCTTCTCGTTATCGACGACTCGTGGACGCATCTGCCGTCTCGGCGCCCATTGAAATATTCCACGCCCTGGAGTGGGGCCGTGCGAGCACATCGCAGCCTTGCGACACGTGCACGCATGGAGGCGCAGAAGAAACGCGAGCTCGGCTCTTCTGCACGTGGAATCAATGCAGAGCGTCTCGCCGATCATGACACGTGTCTTCCGACGGTCGGTAACTTGTCATCCCCGAGTCAACGCCTGCGACGCGTCTGCGCAGACAGACGGTCCCCCGTCGCTGTCTTTATGCGCTGAGCAGAGCACGCACGTTCCAGACGAGTGTATACCCGCTGGAGACGCGTAGAATGGCGGACACATTAGCCTTTTATGCAGGCGCGTACATCACCTGCGTACGCCAGCGTGTATCTGTTCTGTGTGTACGAGTGTCTGACTGCGTAACAAGACCGTTAGGTATGCAAGGCCGCAAGATGATGGCGTTAGCCGACGGCGCCTTTTTATTTTACCATGTAATTTGTCGTATCTCGAGAACTACGCTGCTACGATCGCGAAAACAGTGGGAGGGAGAGAGAAGGAGATTGCCTTTAGTAGTGAGGTGGTATTCGCAAAGGCAAGTAAGTAATTGGTGACTTCGGAGGGCGATCGATACTGACCCACGTAATGGTGACACTTTTTGAAGGACAGTAAAAGCATGGAAGTAATTCGCATTTCGCAAACTCGCCAGAACAGATACGTTACACTCAGTCGCCGATCGAAATGGTTGGTGCGCGCGGTCGGTAGGGGCGACCCCTGAGCCCGCATCGTGTCGTGCGCGAAAGTCGGCCACCGCGGTTAGCGGTGCAGAGCGAGCTGCCACCGTCGGCCGCGCTGCTGCCGCGGGTGGGGCCCTCCTCCTCGTTCGTCGGGGCGCGGAAGGGGAGCAGGGTGCGCGATGTGCAGCGCTGGTCCCGGAGGCTATCTTGTGCTCCTTCGCTTAATGTATGCTTTTTCGCGTACATCTTATATCCCAACTAACGGTAGCTGTTTGTTTGGTTACCCAATTGAAATGCTACCCCTCACGCAAAGGGCGGTGTTTAAAGAAACGAACTGAACTGAAGTTAAGAGCGGATGGACACGTCATTTCTTTTTCACCGATCCTCTCCGGCCGGTAACTGAGAGTGCATGAACGAATTACAGAATCAATGAACCAACTGTGAGAGACTGTGACAGAGTAGTTGAATTGCGGCAAGTTTCTCGCCTGCTTTTACGCGTTTCGCTCGGAGCACACTCGGAGCTCTCTGAAGTAGCGGGCGTGCTCCATAGCGAACAGGTCGAAAGCGCAATCACTGCACGAAGTAAAGAAATAAAAGAACTACGAGCTTCATCCGGGGCAGTGCATGCGCCCATTAGCTGGGCGCTCCGGATGCTTGGAGCGGGGGGCACTGAACTGTCGCCGGCCGTTTGTCCGTTGAACTTATTCCTTGCTTCCTTTTCTTAGAGTCAATGTGTTTATTCCTCGGGACAGCAAGCGGACAGTGCCGCCTTTCAACATCGTGTACATACAACAAAACACTGCAGCCATTTCACACCCACTGACACTCGCACTGAGCAAGAAACCGTGTGTTTGAGCTTCTTTTGCTACATTTAGATTTATTTTATTAATTTCTCTCGTGAGGAGAGGACGCTGAGTCTAAAAGCAGCCAAAGACCTGACGTAGGTGTCAACCCCTTTAATGCATATCGATGAACGTCTAGGTGCAACAAGTAAGCTTTCTTCACATCGCCAACATAGGCCGTGCACTGCTGTGAAGATTTCGGGAAAAATTTCCTTCTAGATGCACATAAATAGTACACAGTCGACAATCGTTACGGTTGCTTGGATTTCACAGACCCTTTCACGGTGCCTTTCGCTTTTCCGGTGCCTATAGGGAATGTAAGTACAGCGATAGGTCTATCTTTCCGGGTTTATCTGCTTTTTTCTTTTTTCTCGCGGCCCATCTTCCGGCTCGGTCTGTTTGTCAGCGGCTAACCCGTTAAATCCTAAGCTCTCTGAGGCGCCGCGCAGCCGACAAGGTGGTTAAGGACAAGGCGCGCAGGTATCAAGCTAGCTAGGAAAATGGCCCAGAGCAGCATTAACGAAAGACCCGCTCGGCCGCTCGGATGCCGAAATAGAAACGGCTGCCGCTCTTTCTCTTTTGCCCGCTAATTCCCCTCCTGCGCAACGGCATTGTTAGTTCCGCTGTCTGGCAACTAGAAGAAGGAGCTTCCGGTGTTTCCGGCGTCGGTTAAGTAGCCCAGCCGGAAGTCGCTTCGATACCAGCGAGCGAGTCCGAGTGGTGGAACCTCTCTGTTCCTTGGAGGAAACGCGGGGCCATATCCACTGCTTGCTTACACGAGCGGGCGGCACCTCTCGCTTTCTCGCAAGTCGCGATGCTCCGCGCGCGCCGAAGATGGCCCGATAGCCCGAAACTGCTTCCAACAGCAGAGCGAAGAATACAAAAAGAAAAGCTCATTTCCTGAAACTCTCCTGTACTGCATGTTCTCTACACAGATGCCGATGCTGGGAGGCTTGCCCTTTCACCTTGCCTGCCCGTCTTGCGTTGAAAAAAAAAAAAGAAAGTTCATCCGCTCGCGCTAAAAGAAGCTGCACGCCTTTCCCAATTTCTATTTGAAGCGTCTTTTGGCTTTATTATGACAGGGGTGGGAACCATCCGCTCGAAGTGCCGTTCGGTGTGCATGCGACCCGAAACAAACATACAATGCGCTCAGAAACTGCTACTTCGAGGCTTTCGCCGGTGAGATGCATCGACAGGAAGGTGCTTCTTCAGCACGTACTCTGCAGCTTGCGAATAAATTACGGGAGTGCCGGGCTCATTTGAATACACCTCCAAGACTTGACAGCCCTCTATGTGTGATGAACCGGCAGCTGTCAGTTGATCGGGCCGATAACCACTGCCAAGTAACACGTCGACAAACAGCACAAACACGCCAGTTACGTAATTAATCCATAACCGTGATCACAGAAGCTATTGGTAAAATATTTGAGGGACCCATAGCGAAGTGCGGAAAATGGATTCGAAAAGGCGAGATTTTTCTTCACGCGTCCTAAAGTCTCAGGAGACGATTGGACCTCACACTTCGCCCTTATCAAAACGTGGCCGTCGCGGCGAAGTGTGAAAGATGTGGCCCAGTACCACTGCTTGCACAGCCGTTGTTATGGACAAGTATGCTCGACGAGTGTAGCAAATCGAATGAAATTCACATTTCAAACGTGAGGCACACATGGCGTCATCTACAGCTGCGCTTACTGCTCCGTTACTGCCGCACCACCCCCATTCAATTACCACGCGCCTTAGCAGGTCGCCCGTAAAGGCTTCGAAACAGCCGCACGGCGTGAGCGAAGCGCATCAATCGCGCGCAAGACGGCGTCACACCGGGCAGCGCCTTGGGCGCCTCACGACGAGTGGCTCCGGTTGAAAGGAAGGCGCTCGCTGGGCCCCGCCCGAATCCGCTGTCCTTGTTCCGGAAAGCGAAAGTAAGCGGGCTGCACGGGGCGCGGACGCAGCGCATCGCGCTCCCCGCTCACGACCAGCCGCCGCGCCTCTCCAGTTGGGTGCAGTTGAGGCGCCGCCGAGATGGTAAGGAGTCCGGCAGCAGATGAAGGCTATCCACGCCTCTCTAAAGGTGAAGGAAGTGATATCGATAGCTGCAGCTACTCCACCTCCCGGCCCCTAGTCCCTCCTTATCACTGTCCCTGAGGTTCCCTACACGAACCTCCAGCTAGACGTTTTCATTGCTCTTCAGCCAAACGCGCGAGCTTCAGTTTACATGGCCGTCCTCTACGGAGAACAGTCTCATTTCGCTCCCTCCAAGTAATGTACACAAGACTAATGACATTTATTTCTTGAGAATAAAGCATCAATTGGGACCTTTCAGTGCATGTACTCCTTGAAGAATAGCAGAAACCCGCCACCACGAATCATAATGTTAGTGCAGAGTCGGCACTTTTCTCCTTGCAGCCTAAAAAAAGCCGATAAGAATCAGAGCTGTCGTGGCCACCGCATAAGGTCCGCGCATGCGCAGCAAGAGGTCGGTCTGTAGCATTACTAGCAGGGGACGCCACTTAGCGACGGGACAGAAAATCTTGGCTGCGAAGCCCGCCGGACGGCCCAAGTGCACGACGACTCAGTCGAGGAAGGGCCTTGTTCGGCCTCTTCCTCGTCCCGCCCCACGCGCTGTTTACAGTGCTGTCCCAGTTACACGGCACGGAAGGTGAGCGCGTGTTGCGAACGGCGATAAGGCTTCCTTCGGTGCCATCAGTGAACTGGAAGAGTGGCGTGGGTGCACTCGTAGCCGAGGGTTCCCTGCACGCGACACACCGAAGGAGTTATGACCGTACCGCTAGGTTTTCCTTCGCCCAATTCTTATACCATGCTGCGCTGTCGCGTCATGTATGGTACTGCGGCTTCCAACCTAGTCTTTCCCGTTTACTTTCTTGGCGGCCGTGCTTACGCTCGCGAATGTAACGGCAGCTTGGGTCGTAGCGTAGAGAGAGCTGTTCGAATACGTTAGAGATTAACAGTCCGTCACGACTTGCTTTGACTCGCTCGTCGGTGCTGTGCAGCGCTACACGAAGGTCGTTCAGGTCAAACCGCGTGTTCGTTTCCTCAGAATTCACAGCGTATGCAACTTGTAATAATAATAATTGGTTTTGCGGGAAGGGAAATGGCGCCGTATCTCTCATATATCGGCGGACACCTGAACCGCGCCGTAAGGGAAGGGATAAAGGAGGGAGTGAAAGAAGAAAGGAAGAAACAGGTGCCGTAGTGGAGGGCTCTGGAATAATTTCAACCCCCTGGGTATCTTTATCGTGCACTTGTTAAAAACAACTTTAAGGACAAAAAAAGTTTGTATCGATGGGGTACCGGGTTCTAATTGAAGACAGGCCACTCTCCCCTAACACGGATCATCTGTAAGCCAGAAAAGACCGCAAAGCGATATACAGGTGTGGCCACCAATCTTTTGGGTGTACATCAGAGTGGCTTCGCTACATACACCGCCATGAAACTGAAGACGGTGGCCACCCGTCCTGGTTGGTGAGGAAGTCCCGAGTTTGAATCTACTGGCGGCAAGATTTTGAAATGCAATTTGCTCGTCGATAACGCGTCGTCTGCAGCTGGACAAACGTCAACATAGTCAGAAAGAGTCAGGGCAGTTGTCCTCGACTTCCTAATGCCTGAAAACTTAAACATAAATGCAGACGACGTTATGGCGAAATGCATCTTTGTCTGTTAATTAACACTTACTCGACAACGATGCATACTGCATATAAGGAGGCAGCTCTTGGCCTCCAACTGACAACGGTAGCAAGCGGGTTATGTCTTGAGTTCATCAGGCTTATGAGCATTTTCTTATGCCAGCAGCGAGCAGGTGTCCGTATTTTGTTTCATGTTCTGGTTCACAATCACGTCCCTTGAAAGACTTGTAAGGCGGGCGTATTATGTGCAGTGATGAGGAAATGAAGCAGGTCGTGGGGTGGGGGCCTAACGGTCAAGCAAATAAAGTCTGCGCTGTTCTGGAAATCAAACGCAACAGGAACGTTTTGATACTTGCCGTACCACAAAGAAACGCTTGCGCGTCGGCCATCGCGGCGATTCCTACCCTATGTGTTCTACCCTTAACGATCGTTAGGATCCATATAAAACCAGTTTCGTTCTTTGAGGATCGTAAGAATCATTGTATAGTATGCGTCCGAACCACTACTGCTCAAATCTCTCAGCTGAGTGAATATTTGAGAGAGTAATGAATTTTACCGCGCCAAAAAAACGTGCCAGCCAAAGAAATTGTCTGCCCACCTGGGGCAGCTGGCAGACGCGTGCACAGAACGCTCATAGGTAAGCATGCATTACAACGTCGTCGTCCCCGCTCTGTCGTCTCTTTGCGACTAGTGCAAGAAACACAAAACGAGGAAAATGACGCATTGCTCTCAGCGAGCCAAAACAGTGAGAGCTGAGCAAGACGCGGTTCACGCAGGAATTCGGTTGCGATAGCTTCAGGATTAGACGTTCTCTAAAGAGCAATATCCGTTTGAGAATGACCGTGAAGCTTTCTCAATCTTGACATCCACCACCACTCACTAAAGTGCACCTTAACAAATACAGCTAGTTTCCTAGCAAACTGCGCCCAGGAAGTCTGGCATGAACGGAAAGTTAAACCTCCTCCTTTCTTTTTTTCCTTCTATCGGCCGCTATAAACGTGGCAAAGTGCTTGCGGTTGACGGCTGTTTCATTCAGGGGTCGAAATTTCTTTTTCCTGGAAATTGCGTGGTGCATGATTTTGCGTTATTATCGTACCTCACAGTGTTGTAGAAGTCGCTGCAGCACACTGGGCACCGTCGCACTGCACGGTCACTGCGCGGAGCTAACCACGAACCACCCTTCGGGCCGCGCGCAATCAATTACGGTTTCTGCAGTGGCCGTTTTCGGAACGCGACCGCGACAGAGTTCCAAATCGTAAGAGCCCATTACAGCCATAAGTGCGGATTGAAGAACTAGCCGGAACAGCAGCTTGGGCTTGTTGGTTTTCAGTTTGGAAGTCAACAGTGCAGAAGAGAGACGTGGACACGAGACGAGGACACAACAAGCGCGTGTGCCTTTGTCTCGTGTCCACGTCCTGCGCTGTTAACTTCAGGATTGAAGTACCAATTCAGCGAAGTTTTAAAAAAAAGCTAAACTTGATTGCGCCTTGTTTTTCTTTCGTGTTTTTTGTTCCGTAAGTACCTCGACATTCTTACCGAGGCGGCATTCAACTACAGCCGTTGGAGGCAGGGAGACAGGACATACAGGCGCCCCCTCACGGAGTCCGCCCTGGCGCTCGTGACAGGGCGGCACCTGCCCTGCGAGTGGGGTGTGCCCGACTGGACACCCTCGCGGCCCCGCACGGCAGAAGAGGCGGCTTTGATGGCGCCAGGAAGGGGAAGACCTTCAGTCCGGCAGCCGTGACTCGGTCTTCTTCGGAGTTCCTGGACACGATAGACGGCATAAAGGGCAGGGACAGCCACCGGCGTCGCTTTCTTGCTCCTCTTCTTCCGTGTTTTTGTTTACGGCGCTGCTGCCTTGTTCGCGGCAGATGTTTGCACTTCCTGATCTTTGTCGCACTTCTTTATTTCTTTCCACGTTCTTACGAGAGCGCCGTCTCTCGGGGAGGTCTGGATAAGGAAGCGTTGGATCCCGTTAACGAAATGACGTTCCGAGCACGATCCAGCTAACCTTGACGTACAGAACAATAGGCCAATAATATGCCAGCTCGAAGCTGGTGGGAGTGTATCAATGCTGCCCGGTTGCTTTATAACCGGACACTGTGAACTAGTACCAGACATTGCTCTTGCTTTTCTGTCGATGCACTGTGTCCCCGACTGCTCCATTAAGATTCCATTCCGTTAGAGATATTCCTGTTACAGACAGCACCCCATTTAGAGACCGTCTGGCGAGGGTACAGAGGTCTCTGACTGGGCGCTGAAGTTAAGTCATGCGTTCGGTCAAAAGACACTTGCGACCGGAGCTTGAACCACTTGATGAGAAGCGAGGTGAATGTTTCCGTATTCCCAATCTGCACTCTGTTGGGATAAAACTAGGGGGAACGACACACAAGGGGATTGTGGCTATGAGCCTAACCTGCAAATGAAAATAATTCGGCGTCGGATGGCGCTCAATAATGGTGGTTAGTGACGCGTCTTGTGTTTGCCACCATTATTCAGACTTCGAATGCGGTAATGAGAAACAGAAAAGGTCGAGTGACTCGTGCGGCATAAAGTCAAACGAGCAAAAGACAGCGGGCCGCTTTAATAAGATACAACTTGAGAGAACAGCTGTTGATAACAATGGCACATGGCCCAGGGATTCCCGTATTACTCCGCTGACCAAGCGCAACAGGAAACGAAATCAGTTTAAATCAAACAATCCCGAGGTATCAAAATTGTTTAGCTTATGATTTTGTCTTTTGATATGCTTCTTGTCAAGGGAACAGGAAAAGTTTTAGCAACGGAAAACTTCTTTTCAGCGGCGGATTTCTGTGTGGTGATCATCAGTGACGGTGAAACTTCACCGCAGACTTGTGTAGTATCCGACTATAGTAAGTGATAATCAGAGATCGATTGTATGGCCATCTCAGCGAGAGACTCAGCAAGCGCACCAGCAGTCGGCCAGGGAGAGTTGACAGCGGATAGGCGGTAGATGTTATTTTCCCGCTACTGACGAGTCACGACAAGTGGGCCCTGTTGGGAGGAGCTTACGGAAGGAACTTAAGCCAGCCCCACACATTTCCATGACTCCTCAAGGCGGTCATTAGGCTGCGCTCTGATTTCGCGCCCTTCCCTTTCTTTGACTCCGTAATTTCGAAGAGCGTGGTTCACATAGCTTCGTGCATGACTTGTGTGGCAGAGCCAGGGAGCGATTGAGTGAGTGAGTGACGGGGGTGAGAGATTGAACTGAAAATTCCGCCTTGGCTATGGAAACTGTTAGTGGACATACACCTGCATATCAGCCTGTGAGTGTAGGGCGAGACTAAATAGCGATTGATGGAGGTAGCAAGCGCGCTATTAAACTCGATATCACATTTCAAAATGGACACTCCACTCGATTATAATCCGTGAAACATCGACTCGCTATAAGAGTGGTGGCAAAAGCCCGAATTAAGAAGGCGCAGGAAGTGGCCTTGTGAGTCGTCTGGTCGCTTTCATCGGAGGCTCCCATCCGGCATTAGGCCTGCTCCACGACGCGTGTCAGCACGGACCAGTGCCCCCTCCTTCGCACCACGCCACGAAAATAAGAAAGGCAAAAAAGAGATGTCGGCTTTCTCTTCTCGCGTCGTCGGTGCACTGGCTGCGTGAGCGCGCCTCCTCCGGCATTGACTGAAAGGCCTTTCCAACGACTCAGGCGACGCCGAACGCCTGCGCGAGCGCACACACCTTTCACGCTTCGTAAAGCGCCCTTAAAAGAAAATCGCTCCTCGATTGAACGGCGCTGGGGCGGCGATTTCCTCGAGGCACTGTCTCGCGGTTCCTGCGCCGGCTTGTCTCCGGGAAGAAGGGGTGGGGGAGGGAAGGGGGCGGAGAGGTGCGTTTCGCGCGGTTTCCCGCAGCAGCCACAAGAGCGGTGGTGGTAGGAGCGTGCACCAAATCGTGAGCACTGCTTCGCTGCCGGCTCTCTTCTTGCTGCAGCTGCTGTCGAGTGTGGCCAGCTGACAGCCTCGATTGCGTGAGGCGCTTAGAGGGGGAAAAAGGCGTCGACTCTCGAGCGAGCTATTAGCGCCCGGCACGACAGCGCAGAGCGTAACGGTGACCCGAGTGAAACGTACCGCTTCTTTGGTTCCGACCCGAGTTTGTTGCTTACGCGTCTCAATTCACGCACTGTGCCTGTTGGAGAGGGGAAGCTATAGTGCACCCAGAACAAAACGGTGCTCGCCGGTTCTGGCTGTGATGTTGCACGTGTGCTTCCCTTTTCGGTGTTCTCGTTGAGTGATTGCATCACCGGCATGGCAGGAGAGATTGCCCTCGTTAGTCAAACGTCTCATGTTTTTAACTGACACTGACATAAATGAACATTTTTGCGCCTGAATATTTCTCTCACTACCTCCTTCCGCGTAGACGCGAGAAGATAACGGTACAAGGTTAGCCCTAAGAAGTTTGTGCGCTGTCGTTTGTTGTCAGCAGTTTGTAATCTCGGCATGCCATATTCTTCGCCAGAATGGCAACTCCAGCTTTCAGTAAGAGAGCCCTTTCAGAGAGACAGCTGCTGAGGCCACTGAAACGACAAAAACCCCGATAGACGTACACACAACAGATGCAAGAGACAACACAGGGCGGCAGTATAAACAGAACATTTATTGACTCATTGCGAGGAGGAGGAGGAGGAAAAAACTTTATTTATATTTCATATCAAAATGCGTTATTAGCGGTCGCGGGCTGTCTTCTTCATCTTCCGATGAGTTATTGCAGCCCGTCTTAACAGGGTTGGGGCCCCTGGTCCAGGGCTCCACTGAGGTATGCCGCCAGGTAGACTCTCCGCACCAATCCGCGCTGGATGGCCGGGTCCTCGCTGGAGAGCATCCCCTCCCACTGTTTCGCACTCGGGTTTTTGTTTATTCCAGCTAGATCCTTGTTTTTCTGACACACCAACGTTATGTGCATTAACGTGGGTTTTTCTCCACACCACGGACATTTGCTGCTGTATTGTGTGGGATAGATTTTACTTAAGGTATTTAGATTGGGGAAAGTCCCGGTTTGCAGCAGCCTCCAGCCTACTGCATCTTGTTGGTGTATGCTATTATGGGGTGGCGGATATTTGAGTCGCGTTCCCCTGTGATAGTTTAGAATGTTTGAGTAGCTCAGGGGTACCGGGTCTGCTGCTGGGTACCAGGACACACCGGGATCGCCGGGAACGTAGAGGCAGATGGGATTGCTCGAGAGCACACAAACCGAGCCTCATTGCGAGGGTTTTTTAGGTAGAGCGCACGAGTAATACTGCAACCAGTCGCAAAGCAAGGGCGAAGAAACAATACCAAAATTAAGTCCCACAGCTTAAAGAACGACAACCCGCACGTGGAAGTGTTGAAATGAAAATTGAGAATAAACAACACATTTTGCTTATGGAAAGGATGGGTCTATAATATATCAGCGCGGAAAACAAGGAGAAACGAAAAACCTGACAACACGAGCCTATTCTGCCCTTCTAAGGGACGGAAAGAAAAATGCAAATTAAAATAATGTGAAAAAAGCAATATTAATTTTTGAGCGCCGTATCACTTCCAAGTGCGGGTTGTCATTTTTTAATCAAGCCGTGGAACTTGTTTTTATATAGTTTCTTCACCATCGTCTTGCGACTGGTTGTAGGATTTCCCGCGCGATCTGTTTATAAAAGCATTGATGTCATTCAATGAATGCTCACTTGATACAACCATCCTGTGTTGTCTCCTGCAACTGTGCTATGTCTTTTGTTTTTTTTTTTTAAGAGCGTTAGCTCTTACTCATCACGTTTCTTGATTTCTTGAGGTCTGCTACCACCTTCCTTCTGGGCGAAATTTTCCAAGTCCGACAAATTAAAGATGGCGGCCCCCGTAGTAAATCGATACAGCAACCCAATTGGTGATTGAGTGATGAGATGACGTCATTAGTATATCGAATTGGCAATTGAGTGGTGACGTCACTGATATATCCAATTGGTGATTGATTGCTGACGTCACTTATATATCCAAGATGTCGGCCAATAATTATCATATGGGAAAATAAACGCACAAATTCGTATTTCCATTGGTGTAGTTCACTTCAATCTCATTCATATCAATTCTAGTAAACCAAACAGCTAACGCTCGTTACTGTAACGTCTTCCAGGCGGTGGCGGAAACATTTTTTTTTTGGTCGTTTTGATGTCTTACCAACAGGCCGACTACTATGCCCTCCTAAGTTGAGGCCACGTTTTGTGTCTATGCGGTGTTGCCGTCGATGTCGTTAGCACAAAACACCAGTTGCAACGCGTCACTCTGACTGGTCAGAATGAAGTGACATAATATATGACGTCGCAATGTTGAGCCGCTCTAATTGCCTAGGATGTCAATCACTCATTGGTCCAAACAAAATGACTCGTGACGCCATTGTGTTCCATATGAATGGATGGATAAACGACCTTGCAGGACCACGCGTGTTTAGTACTCAGAGTTACAGAAGACTCCGACTGACATCTGCGTTGAACAGCAGTTCGGCTATCGATGGAATTCTCATTGCCACAAGGGTGCACACTTTGTGCTCTTGTAGACGGCCCAGTATTTTTGCTCACTCACTTCTTCAGCAATTAATTTCAAGCCAAGTGCAAGCCGTTGCAGCAAAGTGAGTCCTTGACCTCCAAGGTACTCCTTACGAACCGTGCGTGGCGGTATTTTATTACCCGGGGGAAAAAAAAAGAACCACCGGCACGATCGTCAATCCTCAGCACGTGGCGACAAACCGAGAAAAAAAAAAACAAAGCTGCGCCAGTAGAAAGCTACGACCAATAACATCACAATGAATCGGCAGAGGCATTCACAACGCCCCCAAGGAACACAGCCACCTAGCTACAAGATCGGCTCGAGTGGAGAGGGAGAGAGAGAAACCCGGGGGAGGGGGGGGGGAAGCTTGGCGAGCACTGCCGTTCGAGGCCAGCCTGCAGGCGTGTACACTGTGTGAACTAAGGTGCGCTGACAGAGTAATCGGGCGGGGTCCCCGCTGGTGGACACCGGAGGACGCAACCGCTGTCATCATCAGGCAGCCCGGGCACGTCCAACAGGATTTCGCGTTTTACGGAAAGGGACTCGACCCCCTACCAGGGGAGAAGACGTGCCTCCGAGCGGGACCACGCGTAGAAAAGAACGCAGGGACAGCAGCGACAGTGAGGGGAGAGAGTTGAAACTTGAAGACAAACACAACCAAGAGGAGAGCCCGTTCTTTCTATCTTCTTCCACCGCGCTCCACTTAGAATCCAAGCGCCCGTTGCGTGGAAAAACCGCCCGCACATCGGACGGGCATGCTCCCTCTCTCTCGCGCGCGCGCTTTCTCCTTGCGGAGTTCTTGCCCGAAGACGAATCGAACGCGGGCGGAATGGGGTGGACTCTTGTTGCTGCAGCTACGCACTACGGGCCGGCATCCGCCGCTGCTTCGCTGGGGCGCGCGCGTGCGTGCACGGCCGAAGAGGTCGCCGGGCGAAACTGTTGCTTTCCTGTTCTCCTTAAGTCTCGGGTGTTGTCACACAAGTGCCGATAAGCGAGCGACAGCTGCAAAGTCGTCTGGCCTAAAGACAGTCGGCCATCAGGTTGTCGCGTTATCGAGACGAATGCGTTGACTAGACTGTTCCACTTGTAAACGCTTGCGCACTGCTCTGCGACGCTGTGCACCGAGGTTGACGCCTCATTGCTTTCGCCTTAACCACGTTTCTCCGGAGCGAAGAACTAACTTAGTCGATATCCTTTTCATGAAAACGCATGCCATGGCACAAGAAAACCTCAGTGCAGGTATACTGATGGTATAATGAATTTGCAATGTCTATGTATGCATGGAACGAAACTACAGCCGCTTGTGGAGCTGGTCGGCGTGAGCCGTACTTCCCTCGTACGTGACTAGCTAAGCTAAACATATCTAGTCGCGTAGTAGACACTGCAAATGTGAACAGAAAACCGTAGACATTGCAAATAAATTTGAAACCAAACTAATGAAACTTTATGCCTTGGCTCGAATACGCTGCTACTGGATGTGTCTAAATAGAAAACTTCGTGTTCCTTGTGTTCCTATAGTTTGCAGTCTGTGTTTCATATAGCGGGGTGGCGAAATGACGACACCCTTATGTAGTTTTCTCTGTTTTTTGCTTGTGTAATTTCTTGTACATAATCGTGGTTTGAACCATTCTTGAATGCGGCAGCACTTCTATCGCGTATATCCTGTTTTGCAACATCCTCCGGCCAACAGTGTTGATAAACAAATAAAATAAATAAAACGAATATAACAATGTGCAAATAAGTATTCTGAAATCGTGAGGAGCAGTGTTAAATGTATTTCTGCAAGAAATTTACGTTCCCATTACTTGTCCATTCAGCGACGCATTCAGTCACCTCCCCTTACACGGTTAATTGTTGCTCCCATCACAACATTAGGGCATTTAAAAGAAGGATTGTAGAAGCGGTTTGGGTGACGATCTCAGGCATTGCAGAGGTGGTAGGCAATGCGCGGGTGCGAAGCTCCAGGGCGAGGGATCGTTGGCACCTCCACCACTTGTAATAAGAACACAGCACACTAATAGTACAGCACACACAGCACACACAGCACAGTAGTAAGAGCACAACGTCACGAACAAAAAGCGGTACCGTCTAGGCACAGATCACAGAGACCGCGTTCAGTACAGAGCACGCACGAGCGACCGAGCGTTCGGCGCTCGAGCTTCGCAGTGTTCGGCGCTTCTCGTTGTCTTCTTCGTTGAGCGCCAGCCTCTGAAGATTCTAAAGCTCGTGGCCAGTCTCACAATGGGTTTTTTTAACATCCGAAATCGACTCAGGCCATGAGGGACGCCGTAGTGAAGGTCTCCGGAAATTTCGACCAACTGGGGTTCTTTAACGTGCACTGACATCGCACAGTACACGCGCCTCTAGAATTCTGCCGCGGCCGGGATCTAACCCGCGTCTTTCGGGTCAGTAGCCGAGCGTCATAACCACTGAGCCGCCGCGGAGGCGGAAATGAATAAATAACAAAAATAACAAATCGTAATTACCCGTATACAGTCCGCATCCGGTGTATAGTACGCAGAGCTCGATTTTGGCTGAATATAAAAGCGTTTTTTTTTTTTTTTACTGAACTGTCCGCACCCGGTACATAGAATCGCGTTGGACATTTTGTGCTATATTCGACGCTACTGAAAAAAAAGATACTGTGTATTGCGCGCTTGTAGACTGTTCGCAAAGCGCAGAATTTTAACTTTTAAACAGCTATCGCCAGCTGGTTGCATACCGGTATGCGCAATATAAATGCAGCAAATTTTAAAACACACGACATAAATTTTCTATCAATTCAAAAATGTTAGGTGCATTTCACTTGAGTGGAACGTAGGGCTAGTTGGTAGCAGATCATCTTGTAAGCAGCGCACAACAAGGTGGACTTTCGATCGGTGATGATCGGCGCGTAAGAACACAGCATCAGCTCTATTACTTGACAAAGCATTCAGTTTTCTAGGCATTACGTGTATGTGTTTTTTTTTTGTTATATTTGCATTTTCAAACTACGTTTGGCATTTCAAGCAATATATACACGTGTTGCTACATTCCGCCAGTCTTCCAACCTTCTTTCACATTTGCCTCATGTGTCCACAGTCATGTTTAGTTTTGCCGCTTTTAAAGCGTGTGGCTAAAAGGGCAAAGCGCATTTTCATCAAAATCGGAGTTTTACAATTAACTTCAGTAGCTATTAGCGCTCATATACTAGTCCTGTTTCTCCTGTCCCGTCTTACTGTGCGCTGCTTACAAGATGGTTAGCGGCGTTCAACCGCCGCACATTAAAAGAACAGCTGACGGCCAACGCAGGACGGAAGTATACGACCACTAATTTTCAGAGTGTTGTCATGCCACATCACCTAGTGTGCAGTATAACTCGTCGCTTCCACTTAACAAACTTTAGGCCAACAATAATGCATACAATTTTCTTGGCATGGAATAGTCGGGCCAGTTAGTTCATGACACATGTAAATTGTAGCGCGACAGACGGGACAATAAGGAAGAGACACAAAAACGAGAGCTAGTGTTTGTGTCTTTTCCTTACTGTCCCGTCTGTCGCGCTGTCGCGCTGTTATCTATATTTGGCAAACAATT
Source organism: Amblyomma americanum (assembly GCF_052857255.1). Lineage (NCBI taxonomy): Eukaryota > Metazoa > Arthropoda > Arachnida > Ixodida > Ixodidae > Amblyomma > Amblyomma americanum. Next base: position 2,634,270 of record NC_135506.1, on the reverse strand, counting down.
TTGCCATCAGTACGATTATTAGGACTTCCCTAAACTTCTGCGCATTTGCGCCGCAGGTACCACCAGGAAAGTGGCCAGCCACGCTCTAAAGCAACCGTTTGTGTGCCTAAAGCAACGCAATGAATGTGTGCTCTCAAATGCTCTTCTAATTTATTTCCTACTCTAATAATTATCCTTAGTTTGCGTATTCACAGCTGGCTTATAGGCATCTTTAGCAACACGTAAACCTGGTCCGAGTAAGGCACACAACCATATCTCGGCGCAACTGCACTGTGCACGAGGAAGTAGGTAGCTGTGATCATGCCCGTTGTCACCAAAGCCGCGCTGTAGCAAGCTATCAGGTCGAACTTAACAGTTTTCTAAAATTCTCTAACGACATGTAGCGCCGTAGTAATGTAGAAAACTCTAATCATTTCTGCTGTGTACGTCGTGGCTTTTTCTTCACCCACAATGACTGTGTTTAGTCTGGTAACTGTTAGAGAGGTTTAGCGCACCATGAAACTGTTTTTTCTAGAGTACTCAAGCTTTAGATACGACTACAAAGAACGTGTAAACAATTTCTAGAGCCAGATGCGTGGTGGCGCAGAAACATCTAAGCTTCAGCGCTTCATGGTTTGCTTAATCATTGTAAAAGTAAAAAATCCCCTCCCCCAAGGATCGAGTAGCTACACTTTTTGTTTTTTATTGCGTGCGTCCTGACCATTTCGAACTCACGCTATACAACCATGCTTACCATTAGAGAATGTTCGCACTCTAGGAAGCTCTAGTCACGGCGATGTATTTCTGCTTTACGGTCTGCCAAAACTCTGTGGAAGCAAATAAGGAGCCCCTCACTGAATGATGCACCAACATCACTCCAGCTCCGACTGCGGAGTCGCTGCCATCCCTTCAGGCGCACTCATGAGGAGGAGGAGCTCCGGGAATGCTTGGGGGGCGAGCCAGTCTCGCTGCCTCTCGCAACTCCCCGCACCGTCGCCGTCGTCCGAGTACTTCGACGCAAACCACCACCTTTCGACTAGGACGAAGAAGACGGCGGCCAAGAGCGACGCGGCGCATTCTGTGTGTGTGCGCGGGCGCAGAGAGCGCGGGGAGAATTTGATTCGTCAGCTCTGCGCGTGCAGCAGGAAATGGAACCAAGTTGGGGTGCGGACGTTGTCCGCTCCACATACTCCGCTCCTTTCTTCTTTTCCCGTCTTCCCCTGCTCCTCTCGCTGGCGCGTAAGACCGAAGCGAAAGGCTGCATATGCGGAAAATAGAAGAAATACAACGGCGATACGGACGAGTTAACCGCCGAGGACGGGTGGTTATAAACGAACACTAGTCGTAGTACCCCCTCTGTGCAGCAGGAGGAGTGTGTGTGTGTATGCGACCCAGTTCCGAAGTGTCCGCTGGGGTCGAAGGTGGCGAGGGAAGCTGACGAAAAGGCGTGGCTGCGGTGGCGGTGCTCCTGGGTGTTGTTCTGAAGTCGGTCGTGAAATGCGCCCAGGAAGTTGTAGCCGGAGCGCGTAGCCAGCACAGATGGCTTGACAATGTTAATCCTTAGGACTGAGCCCTGCAGCATGATCTCCCAGCAGAGGGAGCCTTTAAGCAGCCGAGCACTATCAAGAACACTGACCACAACACGCACATTGTAGGACCACACGAGGGGTCAGTTACACTTGATATACGCCTGGGTGCAATCGTATATGGTTGCAGTGGACCAGCCATAGAGTTTCCTCTAATCTTCTTACTTGAAAAAAAGAAAAAAGCTCTGATTTGCAGCTCAGGGGCTTCTAACAGGGCACAGGCACGATAAACAGTCACATACACCACTAGCGTACGAGCTAGCGGCAAAGACTAACACGTTCATTTTCTACTTGCATGGCTTCAGCTCAAGAGCGCGAGCAAATAACTTTCACGTGTAACAAAAAAAATAATCATGAAGAGGAAGCGACGCGCTAAATGAAATAATAATTGACACTTGCGTGAGCGCAAAAACTTCACACTCATCCCGTAAGATTTGATTTCGTGAAGAGCCTAAAAACCGGAACGACCAATAGAAGAGACAACACGCAGACCGAGGTAAGAATGAATGCGGAAGAACGCGACGTTCAGTCGCTCACCTGCACCGCTTCACAGACCATCTGATGGGCGCAACCCCGGATTTGTTAAGTTGCAGTCACAATCGATGCACATGAAACGCACAGAAGTGCTGGCTTAATTAATGCTCATTTTCTCTCGCTGCGCAAAGCCTTGTTTATACGTTCACAGGCCACACAGGGTGTACTCCGTGCACTTTATGGGAGAGGCACCCGGGAAGCTTAGCTAAAAGATGACGAAGACTCTCCCCATCCCTCCGGTACTATATGCGCTATTTCAGCGACACCATAAGTGCCTTACTATTACATGTCCAAACAGCAAATTTACACTGTGGGCTTTGGACCTGTGACCAAGACTGTAGAATCACCTTTCAGTGCAATCCAGCTGTAACGCTTAAAGAACCCGCACTGCGAAATTTTGGTGACGGGTTCTCAAAACAACGCGACAGGAGCCTGCAGCGTTTTGACTACCTCTTGCACACTTTAGGAGAGTATCAACCATATGGCCTCAGCCAGATCACCACCGATTTCGATTCAGCACCACCTATGTATATGAAGCGCACTCCAGCGCTGCCGAGGCCAAGCTGTTTAGCCTTTGGCACAAAACAGCCCTCGAGGTATATTCTTCGGCGAAGATTTTCTTCCAACATCATCTGTCCTCGTGACAGCTTAAGCTGCCAAAACAAACACGCTGAACAGCCGTATTCTGTTACGACTTTTTCCCTCCCCTGTGCGGCACTTCCTCTTTTCTGCCAAACCAGCTCATAAGAGTCTGCAGGTATGCCGTCAGCAGATATCTACAGAATCGATAACATACACGGCGGAACACGCGTGTAGCTCCAGTCTTGATGCTCACGTGGCGGCTGAAAACTCGTTTGTCGACTGCCCTCTACTCAAAGCTCGACTTCGAAACAATGCATAACAAGGCGTTGGTTCTTTAAAGCCAAGTAATAAATGTCACTATGGTGGAGCAAATGCCGACAGAAATGCGATAGTCGCGCTTCAGCAACCCTTACTTCAATCCCTTTTAAGCAAGGTCCTCTCTATCTTTCCACTGACCGTTTTCTTAGCAGACGTGCTATTGACGGAAAGCAAAGTTGTGTTCAGACAGCAGCTGTGGAAATGCTTTCGAGACCCGTCACAAATTCCGATTCATGTCTCCCCATTGGCCAGCGCGCAGGATGACATCAATTGTTATGCAGACGTCAAGGAAGCTCTGGCCCCCTCGGTATGGTCAGGGAACTTTTATTTTTGTTTCTTTTCATAGCATTTTAGCGTCTGTAATATAACGCTGGCGGAACATGCAGTACAATGCAATTTCTTGGGCTGCCAGACCTAACTACTGCACTGCAACCCTGGTCTGGCGTATGGCGGTCACGTACCGCACCGACTGAATCGTTTTGTTATTGAGCCGCGCACTGAAGTTGTGCATTAACATACTCTATATTCTGACTCTGGCAGAAAAGTTAGAGCTTTGCCCTAGTTTTATGTTTTCGGCTTTAAACATGCCGCCCAAGTCCATCTCCATTTCTTATTTTCGCTAGGATTTGTATTAACTAAAGTGCGAATATGCATTTCGTGTTTCTTATAAAGTCTGAGTATAGGTATTTATTCAGGTTGATTCAACACAGCTTCCCTTTGGAGTTCAGGTACAGTCCTCAGTCGTTTTTACTGTCGTTTCCTCTGTGTCGTCTTTCCTGTAAAAAAAAAAAAAGTCCACATTTTGGCCGCCCACAGTATACGGGGCAGACTAAACACTGAACGACTTCGCAACGGCAGCGATCAGCGCACCGAAGCCGGCAGCACAGCAGCCAGCCAGGCTGGCAGCACAGTCGTGCAACGCAACCAAGGACGAAAGGCGGAACCGACGAACCGCGCGAAGGAAACAGCGCACACTCACGACCGCCCGTTTTCCACACGCCTGGCACACGGCAGCACTGAGTGCGCGCAAGCAAATCCCGCCACAGGGAGAGACAAATGGACGACGCGTTTAACATACAAATGAACGCGGTGCTTGTTAGAGCTGCGGGGAAAGGACGCGAGGGAACGAAATATGCATTTTCCAAGGTTTATGGTCGCCGCCACAGGAAGCGTTCACTGCAGTTGCACGCCCTGCAGGGTTCTTATCAATCACGGCCAAAGCGGCAAGTGCATGGTAGGCGTACAAGCGTATTCGGTGGTGGCGCCTGCAGCCTCTGACTTCTATCTATAGCTCGCCAGTGAGTGCATACGCTCCACTGCTACACCGCATACGCATTCGACTCCAGTGTCGATGTTATGAACGGGCCGCCATCGTCGCCTTAGTGCTGCTCACCAATAACTTGGTGGCGCTTCTGGCCTCTTGTTCTGTCGAAAATACGACTTCGAAAGGTAGGTGGATGGCCTCCAAAGTACGGGAGCAAAGCGTACGTGGCACCACTGGGACCCAGCGGGTGCCGTCAGGGTAGCAAATGTAGCGGCAGAGCAGGCCATTCTCGAGTTTGAGCTGGTGAAGCTCCCTACGCAGCGTAGCGTTAGGAGGGTAGGAAGGACCGATGAGACGGTCCATTATGGAGCGGCAATATTTTACGTCACGTTCATCTGATGCAAGGGCGTGTAGATCGTCAGATGCGACGCAGGGGAGGGCGGCGAGGTGCAGAACGGCTGAGGACGATGCGGCCTCGCAGTGGCAGCAGGTGCTGTAGAAGAGCGACACGAAGACTCCGGAAACGGACAACGAGAAAGGGCATCGGCGTCTTGGTGCGTGCGACCCGACTTGTAGATGACGCCGAAAGTGTACTCTCTGAGACGATGAACCCAACTGCCAAGGTATCCGGTCAACTTTTTGAGGATGGACAACAAGCACAAAGCGTGATGGTCCGTGACGACCGTGAAGTGGCGACCGCAAAGGTAAAGGCGGAATTTATGAACTGCCCAAACGACGGCAAGACATCCTTGTTCACTGATAGTGTCGTTGCGTTGTGTAGGTGCCCGAGGGCGGCTGGCGAACGCAATTACTCTTTCGCGTAAAATGATTTCTGCGCTGAGCGTGTGTTCTGAGTCGGCCAGAGGAAATCGATGAAATGGGCCGGGAATTCAAAATACCAGCGGTAATTCTTGATGTGCAACGCCACGCAGCGTGACGGTAGCTGTGCAAGTGACCAGCGCTTGCCCAGATTTTCTGCGCTTGTTCGCTGTTCACGCGTCCTGGAGACAAGGTTGTCCCTACATCACGAGATGTACGCAAGAAATTACCGGCAACTTTTGATTGCCTTTTTGTTCGCCTCCTCGGCAACCAAGTGTTGTTGAAATAAATCTGAATCTGAATCTGAAAATGTGTAGTCTCTAGTTGGCAGGCAGAAGGCGCGGTGTCCACCGCCACAACCTTCCTGCGTTTGCGAGCAAGAAAAGTAAAGGCATCCTTGCGCGGATTCCGCCTGCACACATTTGGGCGGCGCAGCAGTTAGGGGAAGCGCTGGTCGCATGAGCGGCGACGGGGCTCCAGAATAGTTTCAAAGAAACACTTGCACGCATGCTCCACTGATTGCTCGGCGTGTTGTGCAGCCGCGGCTCCTCCTAGAGAGAGCACCTCTTCCTCTCCAGACGGGGGAGACTGAGTGCAAACAGAGTCGCCGATTTCCCTTCTGTCGGTCCCTTCTCTTCGCAAGCAGCAAATGCCTCTCTGCTCTGTGCGTCCTCCAGCCAACACTGTGAACTCGTGTGTCAGATGTTTGAGCCTTACAACACGAGCAAAGGTTCGGGATGTTTATTCCCAACTCTTCAGAAATGACTAATCGAGTCCTCTCATTCGCGCATTTCTCAAAGGTTAATAAATGAGAAGTTCCCTAGTCACGTGTGCTGCAAGAGCCGCACGCTGTAGCGATAACCTGGTTCTGCTGCGCTCGATGTGAGGTGATTTCTTCTGGCACATACGCAAAAATAATTACTTTGCTGTCTATCTCGTGGTCGAGAGTAGGCGTAAGCATGATATGTACTGCAAGAAAGGCGTGCGCATTCTAGGGCGCTTCGTAGATGTCAGTCGCACTCAAACCAACTCCTGTGGCTCTTGGATTGGTCTTTGGATTGGATTGGAGAAAACATTTTATTTGGAAACTTAGAGTTACTAAGCGCAGCGGAGAAATATGAGTCAGAGTGCGAGGGACAACAGGTTAGAACACGCTGCCCGAGTAGCTGCATGCGGCGAAGGCGCAGTGTTGTAAAGGCATCGGCGATAGGCTGCTTGCGCCGGCACTGGGGCCCAAGCTTTTTCCCTGCCGGATGCCATCCCGAGGAAAAGTTCCGCGTTTTCGACTTGATGTTCGGCCGCAGGTTATCCGCAGTTTCCGCACGATGTCCTCCTGAATTCATCGCGAAAGGCATTTCATGCTTAGGAAGACAATTACGTGCTCATGTTTCCCCAGGTGTAAAATTCAGAACGTTCAATAATCAATTAATAAATGAATGAATGCTTTCCCTTCCGCATTTCTGTTTATTTTATACACTTGCTTATGCCAGCCAATTATAACGACATATTTGCCGAGGTGCACTGCAGTGCGGCACTACAACCAATAGCTAGCGAAAGATACACGTGTTATCTCCGCCAGTCCGAGCATTGCATACCGTCGAGAAAAACGTCGCGTGTAAATGTGTTTAATTTGAGTCGCTGCTGTGTCCAAAGATGTCTTTCGTAATTCGATAAGAACTCCTTGGCAGACATGCCTAAAGCTGGCACACTGAGCTGGGAATTCTCTTCAAACGGCGTCATAAATTTCCTTGTGCTCACGTATAGTGAATGATGCCAGATCTAAATAGAGGAGGCGAGGGGTGCGGCTGGCCGGCCCGCTGATATATAAGTGGGATGGAAAAACCGAGTTGGGCCCAATCGCTGTTTGCGCAGGCACATGCACCAAAAATAGAAACCCATTTTTCGCGCGGTCAACACAACGAAAAGTCCGTACAATGCAACGCCGTTTGATGGTGTCCACTAGGTTGAAGTTTGTCCCCAAGCTTGCCCGGCGCCGTATTGACTTCAACTAAAGCCTTGACAGTCGCATCCTTGCCACCAGATATTAACCTCCAATGTGTTCGACATATAGTGGGCCTTATCGCTGAGTGCATGGTCCTCATGACTCAATACGCTAGTAGTGGCAGTGAAAAGCTGTTAACACCGCGCCCTCTTCCGGCGTATGCAGGAGGAAACTACTTTGTTCGTGACGCGGACACACTTATGGAAAGACCGATCCAGCTTATTCATTTCGGCCTGACGGCCAAAGAGTACTCCTGTTACACCCACGTAGCATCCGAAGACACAGGAGGAAAATCCGGTACGTCCTGCGCTGTCAGAGGACGTGCCCGCTAACGTGTCGGACCAGAATCGCATGATACGGATGCCATGACGTCATGCGGACCTCAGGCTCTTCTGCGAAAGGGAGTGTCCTACCCAGTAGAGCTTCAGTGGTTTCAGTACACTCCCAACTCCAAGAAGCTGAGCGGCGGGAGCCGACAGACAGACACACCAAGAGGAAAGCCGACCGAGAAACACACGCGTCGCTCACTGTGACCAAACTAAGTTCCAGCAAGCGTCTGATTCGATTTCGTCAATACGTCCATCGATCCACGGACCGATCCACTTCCCGGTTTACAAGAGCGCAGCGCCACTCGGCACGCGAGCGAGAAAGAGGGTGGGTGTTGGTTTCACAGCACGCGTGCCGTGTAAGAAAGCGCAGCCCGGAGCAAAGCGCCGCGGGGGAGCTCCTCACGCGGCGTCCGTACGCACCGGTCTTCCTCGGCGGGCCACGCCGAAACGTCCGAGGGCCAGCGAAAGTCCTCCGCACATGTCGTCGTCGTGCGCCGTTGCGTCCGCTGGACGGAGAGGGAAAGACAAAAAAGATGCACGCACACGGGGTGGGGGTGGAGGAGGGAAAGGTGAGGTGAGGTCCGCTGAGCAAAGCACTTTCTTCGGTTCAGTTGGGAGAGGAGGGAGTGTGGAAAGGGGAGACCGCACGCACGCACACCGGCGGCGCGGTTGCTGCTGGACGGGTTACCGCCGCTCGAAGGGAGGAAAGGCGGCGCCAGTGAAAGTACCGCCGCCGCCGCCAAAGCACCGAAGTGGGTCAGCGAGACGTCAGGCCGTTGCAGCCGCTGGAAGACGCCGACGACTAGACCAGATCGGCCGCGCGCTCGCTGCCGACGCCGCCGTCGCCGCTGCTGTCTGTGTGTTGTTGGTGCGGGAGGAGAGAGCGCGCGGAGAAAGCACGACCTCGGAGTACCCCGTAGCGCGCGCGCCGGCGGCCGACAGCAGCGGCGGGAGGGACGATAGTGCTCTGCAGCCGACGGAGAGAGCCCTGCGCGCTGCCGCCGCCGCCACGACCCCGCAGTGGTTTCGGTCGTCGCCGCCGCGATGGGTGCTGAGCACCGACGCCTCAGCAGTGCCCGCTGGATAATATGATTCCCCGGAGCGGATTGCACGCGCACGGAGCCGTCGGCACGGAGCACCAACACCGACAACTGGGACCGCAGCCGCCGCCGCCCACGCGGTGCCCGGGGTGAGTGGTGGAGGAGGAGTCCTCCGCGGTAACGTAAGGATGGACGCGCTCTTCGCGTTGTTGACGTTAGTCCGCCATTCTATGAGCAGAGGAAACCAGGCGCGCACGGAAGCCTCGAACGCCGAGGTGACATGTCGAAGCTGTCACTACGGCCACAGCCGGCTGTGGTGCCTGTGCGTACTCCTACCTCGGTGGCCCTGTCAGCTGCCCTGGTCGCAACACAGCTTTGGCGTGCAGTAGTTCCGGCGTTCATCGATACCCCTCTCCCCCATAAAGAAAATAGACAAGAAAAGAAAAAGGGAAAGAGCGTTGGTTGGTTATATCGCATGATCTTTTTCAAACACCGTTCATTACTGCTAATACCATCCGCCATTGGCAAGCGTGGAGTGCGGTTCATGACGCGGGGCGAAAGTACGAATGGAGAGTCGAAGTGAGGGAACACACACGGTGCTCCATTCCGTCTTTGATATCAGCTGCAATAGATCTAGCTTGTAAAGCAAAACAAAAAAATAGCGTCGCTTTTCATGACAGTGCTGAAGCGACGAGATTTTCCTGTAACCAGCACCGTAGCTATCGGGGCGCTTCGTCCTCGGCGGGTGCTGAAGTGCCGAGGAAGGGTGTCTCTTCTTTTTTTTTCGTGCACATCAGAAAGCGCCCATAGCCGCCAGGAGCCACGCAATTCACGTTAAAGGAACGACCGGTTATAAAACATCCCTTTGCAATTCTGGAGCGCTCCTTTTCACGTTTGTTCATACCCGAGTCTTTTGTGCCAGGGAGGCTAAGTTGGTATAGGCAGTGCATCGCTGACAGGACGGCGTGATGAATAAATTTTCATCTCTATAGTCTCCGAGCGTTTTCCCTGTATAGACATAATTAAGGTACCTCAAACTGCCATGTCTGTAACGACATTTAAGCAATTGGTTCCAATGAACAAAGGGAAAGAGACGTGCGAGCTTCTCGTCGGTGAATATCTATGTGGTTGAATCGCGAGCACCCAATACGCCCAACACGTGGCAGCTGTTATGCTGAGCACTAGAGCGTCGTGTCCAGGGGCGGTGCTTCGCAGAAATGGAGTATCGACGCTTTATACAATCGCCATGAACATTATAAGCTGCACGTGCAATATGCGTCCAAGTGAACAGAATCCATATTAAACTACTTCCAGATATCTTCTTTTTCGGTCCGGTGCCGCAGTTGGAAATTTAACTTCGAGGAAGCAGACTAGAGCACGAGATCGGATTCCATTAGACACACAAGTGACGAGGGCGTCTGTAATACCTAGGGGCCCAAAAGATGAAAAGGGTGCCTTTGCAGTTTCTGTACTAGGCTAGCGATTTGTCACGCAGCGCAGGTACACTACACTGCTAACGAAATTCAAAAGCATTGCGCTAACTGGACTCTGCAAGAAACAAGCTTGTTCATCCCATGTCCAGCATTGTTGGATAAAAATTTTGTAATATTGGAATATTGTAACGTGCTGTTATGTAAATATTCAAAGCAACCATCCATTCTTCCGATGCGTCGCAAAACCATACCCAGCAGTCCTGGGCAAAAGCATTTTTGAACGGGAAGCTATTTATGAACGCAAATTTTTCACATGATCTAAGATATCACTATAACAATCAACATATCTACGGATCACCTGACGGCAGTCTTGATTTTTTTTTCTATTAATGTTTTTGCTATCGTCAAAAGCGTTCCCGATTGGTTTTTTATTGGAGTCTGAACTGTTCGACGCGACCGATGGAAACACTTTAAAAGAAGGGTTTTGCGACATATCAGAAGAATGGACCATTAACTTCAATATTACTGTAAAAGCATCTTCAATTTTCCAATTTTCAAAATTATTGTCCGAAATTGCTGGACATGTTCTTTGAAACGGTTTCTCCATTGCTGGCATTGAGTAGGAAAGACTGCCATTAAAAACAAATGGGGAACGTTTTTGAGAAAGGCAAAACCGTTAATAGCAAAAAAAAAAAGTGCAACCGTGCCGAGGAGAGATCATTAGATAAATTGACTTTCATAGGGGCATCTTACAATATATGAAAAAGCTACGTTCATAACTCTTTCCCGTTTAAAAATGCTTTTTTCCAAAATAGCTGGGTATGCTGCGCATAACTTTTGCTGCCTACGTGTTGCTTCCGTTCCGACACTAGTGATCCAAGGTGCTGTTCATCTGTGAAGCGGAACTAGTTTTAATCTTGTGCTTCGTCGACAGGCCAGTAGAAACAGAAATCTAGGAACTTGGCATCAATCTAGGAGGAACTTCACTGCGCGCTCTGCATACAAGTGATGAGGTCGTCCGTCACGTGCGTGGCACTGTCAGACTGTTGCCACGTTAAACGTCACCGTGCTATATCTGTCGGCAAGTACAAAACACTGGGCTAAACAGGAATCGTTGTTTTAGCGACTCCGTGTGCTTAAAACAATTCCAAGAAAAGCGCACTGCAATAACTAGCGCGGTTATTAATAGAAACGTGCGTCACTTTTGCTCAGTATATATTTAACGTTTTCAGCAAAGGCTTATCTGATGAAGTCCGCTATTATCGCAACCTGCAGTATTTCCAAGCAGTTCTTTCTTGTACGTGAGTCAGTGACTTGGTCTGCACGAGTTACGCAGCTTGAGCTTCGAATGCGCAGGTTGTTTCACGTGCTTTTATTTATTGGGTACAAAATCGAAATGACTGCGAAGGATTTACTTGTTCCTAATTTTTAAAAGAGCACATCTGTACTCTCGAATTTCATGAACACTTCGGGAATTTTCATTTTACATTTCTGTTTTTGCAGAAAAGTGGGCCTCTATCAAACTTTTGCTCCCTTCGATCTCGGACACGCAGTTCACTCGGTCTATACGACAAAAGAAAACAATGAGCAATCGCCGATCATTCTTGATTGATCCCACTGCCGAAGATACTCAAGCCTGCTCGGCCACTTTCCCGTCGATAATCGACTCGAGTATACACCGGCCGAAGCAACGACACATCAGCCTTCCTTTCTTTCTCGGCCAATATAGGCCCGCAAATAAAGCACGCGGAAACACTTGGGCACTTACTGCGTACCGCCACTACCCTCACGAGTATTTGCCAGGGACACTCCTGCGGACTCGGCGAATGCACCTCGTCGTCGGAGAGACAGGTGTATCTCTCCTTGCACGAACAAACACCACACTGCGAATCGGCGACGTAAGACAGGCCGGGCATAAAGTGGCGCGTAACTTTCTTCCTCGAAAAGCAAACATCCGAGGAGGCGGCGAGCACTTCGTCCGACCCACGTCTGGCCGCCGCGGCCGGCGCTGCTCAAAGAGTGAGGTGGAAGGGAGGTCGGTCGGGCTTCCGCAGTTGGGGGCTTCCGTAGACGTCGCGTTCGCCGCACAGCGCGTGCCCGAGGCAGCGGGAAGATCAAGATGGGAGGAGGAAAGTACATGCATACATGTGTGTTTCAGCGGAGGAACGGGAGAGTTGTTCTTGGGGCACTGCAGTCGCAAGACTGACGAGAAGCGGAGCGCGCGAAAGCGAATTCTTCTCCGCCGCGGTGTAAGCGCGCGTCTTTCCACCGACATGGAGAGTTAAGAGTGAGAAGTAAAAGGGAGCCGCTGAGAGAAACTGCGAGCAGACGCCGGAGGTAGCGACGACGACACACGCACAGACGCGTCCCGCGTTGTCACGTAAATGTTCACGCTTCTTGTCAGCCCGCACGCGCCCCCGTCTCCTCGTCTCTCTGGGCGAAAATAGCTCCCGTGTCGGAAGCGCGCCGACTGCGAACCCACAGCCTTCCGACGCGCTCTCTCTCTCTCTCTCTCCACGTTTGCTTTTTAATCTGTTTTTTATCTACTTTCCTAGGTTTAAAGGAAGCAGAATAAAAAGAGAAGGGAAAAAAGGCAGAGAAAAGCAAGACAAGACCTTTCCTAGCTTTAAGTTCCCGGACAGAAAATCGCAGAGACATTTTCGATTTTCTTTCATTTTCTTACTCATTTTTCTTTCACTGTTCCTGGGACGGGTGAAGTTGTTTCTGCTCTCGTAACGTTGGTTTCCGAGCAGCTCCCACTGAGCGCGGGTTATTTTACGAAACTGAAGACGCGGAAATATCGACAGGTCAGCGGGAAAACGCGCTCTTAGAAAGGAACCGGCGAGGAAACGCACGACTTCATTCGGGCGTGTGCGAAGGCAGGAAATCGGGACTTTCGATTTGTACAGGTGAGAGAACACACCGCCGTACGTGCGGTCAGTTTTTTTTTTCTTTCCTGCCAGAAGCCATTTCCCGGTAAAAAGGAGAAATAAGAGACGGTCGCACGAGTCGTAATTGCATGCTTTGTTCCGTCATGACGATCGTTATTTTTGGAGAAACTCAGAGGCCGGAAGCAAGGCCAGAAACAGCCTTAAGTAGCAGAAGGCAGTAAATGCCACCCCTCAGACGTAATAGCTCTTCTAAAATGGGGACCCCGCTGCAGTGGTTTCTGATCAAATGTTTTTCGTGGCACTGATCAGCTCCATTTTCTCTCATAAAGTTTACCCAAAGTCCACACCGCAGTAGACGAAGTCAAGTCAACGCTTAACGTATAGCCATTGTCGATGCGATACGAGCTGCTTTCGGCTGACGGCAAAGCCATTGCTGGAGCAATGCCAAACTACGAGGTCTTGGCTAATATGTTAATCTCCGTATAACCTTCAATTAATGGAAGTTCCAAGTCCATCAGATACCTACCCCCCCCCCCCCCCACCCCCCCTGTTTAAAAAAAATGTTTTTGTTGGACAGTGCATTTGGTTCAACGCATCATAGCGACGCATGGGCTATGTGGGACGCCGTACTGGAGGTCTTCGGATTAATGTCGACCATCTGCGGATCTTTAACGTGCACTGACATTGCACAACCTTGAGTTTCGCCTCCCCCGAAATGCGGACGCCACGGCTGGGGTCGAACCCGCGTCATCGGGCTCACCAGAGGAACGCGCACTAACCACTGGACCACCGCGGCGTGTCTCGTTGTTGGATGCAAAGCCAGAAAGCAGGCAGCATGAGCAATCGAGCAGTGGTTCCAATAAAGGTAGGCGCGCACTCCGGCGACCCCTGACAAAAATCACGCACGGCTGAGGTTACGCAAGCCATTTACGCCGCCATTCCATACCCGTCTTCATTACATTCTCAGTGAATGCCTTGAGTGCTTTCCCCACAATTCATCAGCTTTGTCTAGACGGCGAAGACTTGGCTTCAGGCGTGTGACATTCCCCGGCCTTCCATCCATTACAACGCTCCTCTGTGCAGGCGACGGACGTCAGGACGGCATCGTTTATTTTTGTTTTTGTTTTTTCTGGGCAGTTCGCGCGTCCTTGGGTACGGGTGCGAAGGAAAATCATCGAATAACAGGCATACACCTTGCACAAGTTTAGCAAGCGACACCCCTTCGCGCTAGCTTAGTTGTAGAATCCATCGAATTACATCACTCTAATTGTGGAGGATACACAGTTCTCTGGTTGTGGCATGCAATGAGAGGGGCGCTCTTCAATTCCGAGTGGAGGCCCTTGCCCGGTGATGCACCTCTCAAGGTACTGCTCCAGAAGGGGATAGTGTAATACACACGTAAAAATTATGCACAGAAGACATGAGATTGTTCACTGGAGACCGATAAGTGCAGCGCATACGGGTAACCTTACAAAGGGCCTTCGTCGCATGAAACGCTACAGCGCGCGTTTGGTTCCGTTTCCTTAGGTTGAGGGTGCATTTTCAGCCGTGTGGTATGCTTGCACGGTACAAGTTCCGGAGCATGTGCACACACGAAGTCAATGGACAATCACTAGACCGGCAACCTGTGCGACTACCTCAGCGAAACTGGACTTGACTCCTTTTAACTTTCTATCTGCTACATTCCATTCCCCCTTTCTCAAGTTATACCCCATGACACACTTCTCGAATAAAAAAGAGAGCTAATTAAGTCGGAATTAAGATGAAACATAGTTTAATTATAAGCGTTGTGATCTCTATTTCCCCCTGTATTCCGCCTTCGAACCTCTTTATCGTCCTCCCCAAGGCAACGCAGCCGATCGGACTTGAGCGTAGTTAACTGCCGCGTCCTTCTGGTCACTGATTTCTTTCTCGCTGTATTCAACCATCTGCCTGTAGGCGTGAACTGTGCCACATGTGCAGTTTCGATAGTTGCGTTGGTTCATGGATGAATTTTTACGCGCAGAGCGAAGCAACGCTGCTGGCCAGTCTCCGTAGTGAAGGGCTCCGGACTAACTTCGACCACCCCGGGTTTTTACATGAATTGAAGCCGCAGTACAAAGGTGGATTTATATTTTGCCTAAAATACACACAAGGAAAGATAACTGATTGCCCCTTAGGACAACGAAGTAGATTTCAACAGAAGGCAAGCGTAGCTTGTGTGGCAGAGTGAGGTACGTCGATAAGATTAGGAAGTTTCCTTGGATTATGGGGCTACAGCTGACGCAGGCCAAGGTTAACTAGAGGTCAGTCGCAGGGAACACCGTCCCGCAGTGGGCGCAGTTGGAGTGATGATGATGATGATGATGTAATGCATCTGTCACAATCTGCATCGAAATCGCGACCTTGGCATTAGCAGCCGAACACCGGATCCAATGAACACCGCAGCTGGTGACGTGCAGTGTAATGAGCTGCGCGAGATGTCGCCGTCACACAATTTTGACACTGTAGTTGACTCATCTTGACAATCAAAATACACAGGAAAGCTGGGAACACAAGACACTGGCAAGCGCGGTCTTTGTCGTAATATTTTTGTAACCGCGGTTGAACGCGATATTGCTGCTAAGAGAGACTGGGTTCCTAATTGTACGTGAACTACTCGTAGGATGGGGCAGCTTTGTTAACAAAAAGCGACGGATTTAGAGTGACGGAATCGGCAGCTTGTCTTAATCTTGCCGCCACGATTACACGCAGACGTCTGGTAAGACCAGTCGTTTAGATTGATTCGTCGCAAGAAACGAGAGCTCGGTAAGGGTACGGACGCTGCGTGAAGTGCGCCGCTCAGCGATGAGCAACAAGCGGCTATTCGAAGCCTTTAGAATTCATTTCTTAGGAAGAGGAAGTCACTCGTCAAAGATAAGGGCAACGCCATGGGCGTGAACGCAGTCGAGTCGCATCCTGATTCGTCGCAACAAGGAAGGCAGTCTACAATACGCGCGTGTATTTTTATTTTTCTTCCCATGTCACTGCAGCCCATTCCCAACGACTTCTGCGATAAGGCTCGAGCCATAGCATTAATGCTCAAGGGGTGCACGAGGTTTCCGTATACGCTCCAGATAAGCCCGAGAATGTTAGGGCCTTGGTATGTGCAGCCGAAGCTGCCATTCAGACTGAACGCGAAATAGAGGCGTCTTTCTTTTCCCTTCGCGGCCCATTATCATTCCCCGCTCCAGGCGGCGGGAGTGCTGTGGCCGTGCCCTTTAATGCTCCGCCTTCTTTGTACCGCGAGGTTTGTTTGCTTTTTGCGTGCGGGCCTCAATGGGAGTCAGGTGCGCGCGCGTGGAGCATTTTGTTTGTTTGCGTTTTGCCCGTCGCTGTCCACGCCGGGCACACGCTTCCGTAGAAGGTGCGCCCACCGCTTACCCTCCTCCACTCGAGAGTTGCATCTCCGAACTCATTTCAGGAAGCGGGCCGCTTTCGGGGCATTTAGACCTCGAGACCCGGGCAATGACTCTGTGTATTGGCGGTGGTGGAAGGGAAAGTTTGCGACGTTGTTGGCACCGCCTTTTGAAAGAGCGGCATTCTTTTAGCGGGCGGGGCTGTTGGCAGCCAGGTCGTCAAGGTGCCTTCTTCCAAGTGGAGTGGTTGTAGACCTTCAATTTGGAACCTGCATGTCGAACGAACACAGGCTGCCGGAGCTGGGAAATCTTGGCAAGGGCGCGTGAATATGTGAGACTACTATTATACAGCGCATTCAATCACGGCTAGCCCAGTGTTCCTGGAACAGCTCAGCAATATGTCTCCGTTCTCCGTTTATAAGATGCTTTATTGTATTCAATAGCGATCAATTAGAAGTAACCTGTCACAAGAGAGGTGATAACATGTTAGGTCATTTATAAACTGGCGGTCAAAAATTTGCTTAAAACAGGTAGCCACCTGTTAAAATAACTCAACATCAAAAGGAGCGCTCTGAAACTATGTCGCGCTATTGTATAAAAAATTGTATTACATAAAATTAAACATCGCCTGCATATCGTGAACAGTGCGTCTCCGCGATGCAAGTCGTACGGCAAGGTATTGTTCCCCGGCTGTTCAGACAGAACGTGATTTGACTCCGTTGTACAGAGGGTGGCGTACCATCATGCTGAAGGTATGCGTTCCTCTGCAACGCAAAGCCGCCGGTCTGGTTAAGCGGCATTGTTAAACGGGTTAGGCACTGCCGCATTCCCATCCTGATTCACAAGATTCTACATCCGGCCGTCTCTCGTCTTCGACGTTCCCGGCTGCACAAGTATCCGATCGGATCAGTTTATTGCAAACAGAAAAATATTCAGCAGGCGTTAACTATGCACTTTGTCCGCAATCTGTGGCTCTACCTTCAGCGAGGAATGCAGCCGAGTGATTCGAAGCTTCGAGCAGCGGCTGCGGCCGATGTCCCCAAGAAGGCTCCTCGGAGCGCCATAAGGATGAGCCGTAGAGAGCGAATATGCGCGACGGGAAAGGCCCTTTCGAGGTCACTTCCCATATTTAAATCAGAATGGCTCATTCCTTTTTTTTTTCCTGAGTCGTTTATACGCGGTCCGCCCGTATGTATATATCGGCCGGCCTTGTTGGTCGTAATAAAAGGAGAGAAGCGGCCCAGAAAAGAGCGTCCTCACCGCAGCAGCTGCAGTGCCGTTTGCGTCCAGTTCCCCTCGGCCCTCATCATCTGCCCCAGGGAAATGCGCGCCCCGGCGCGGAAACCTGTTCGAAAGTGACGGCTGCCGCGTTCCTCGAGCAGCGAGGTGCAGCTGGCGCTAGGAGCTTGACGCCGTCAGAAGAATGTGTTCGCTGTTATAACTGGTTCTGCGCTATCCTTCCGTCTCTATCTAAAACAGTGCATGGCTGCAGGAGGAGGAGGAGGGGGGGAAATAAGAGGAAAGGCAGGGAGGTTAAACGGAAGAATAATCAGTTTGCTACCCTGCACGAGGGGTGAGGGGATAAAAACGAAAGAGAAAGGAGAGTCACTACGAAACGTCAGCGTTCGTAAAAGTCACAGCCTATCGTGCAGGCCAGAAGTGCCCAAGAAGCGCAGCAGTGCTTGGGAGTCCTTCACCGCCGACGATCGCCGCGGACGATGGCCGAGAATCTTCATTTCCGTCAGTGGGCGTGGATCTAGACGCTCCAGCGCACGGCAGAGCGACTACCTTTCGGCGCTGTGGGCAGGACATTCACAGAGAATGTGGGATATAGTCTCGTCACACCCGCAGATGACGCATGCAGGGCTGTCAGCCATACCGATTAAGAACGAGTAATGGTTGGTGAAAGCTACACCAAGCCACAGGTGACACAGCAAAGTTTCTTCACTTCGTGGTAGGCCGGATGAAAGCTGGGGCTTCAGATCTGGGTCCAAGGTTTTTAAACGTGAATTGGAAAATTGGCCGGAAGGAATTCCACGCGGCACGCGTGATGGCCCGCGCAAGAGCGCGAATGCTGCCCGCTGCGTCTGATCTCGAAAAGGGGACAGACACAAAATCGCCGTCGTGGTGAGCAGTTCGCGTGACCTCATCCGCGCGGTGATTGCCTGCTATGCCGCTGTGCCCTGGTGGCCATTGGCAGATAATGGCGTGCCCTTTATTTATGGCACAGTGGTGTAGTTGTCGGATTTCCGCGACCAGTTGTTCATGGACTCCACGGCGAAGAGAAGCTTGTAAGCCTTGGAGGGCAGCTTTTGAATCGGTGAAACTAGACCACTGCTGAGGGCGCTGCTGATTGATGTGTTCAGCGGCGACACGAAGTGCAGCGAATTCTGCACCCGTACGGCTGCAGAAGCTACGCAGACGAGCTAAACGCGGGCTAAATTTATCAAGGCAGCATGGTGCGAACTGCGCTCAGGGATGCGACGAAGAAGCAGCATCATCACTTTGGCGTTGATTCGTGCTTGGTGTTGGCCTTCGTCCCTGAGAACCACAGTGGTGCTGCCTCCCCGAGCAGCGCAGTGCTGTCGCAACCGTCTTGTGTTTCGTCCCTAAACGCCGCGGGAGTGTCTCTTCCTTCGCTCCTGAGCAGCACAGTAATTTCGCCTCTCCGTGCCGTTCTCCCTCACTGACCGCAACTTATGCCAAAGCGCCAGTTAACCCAACGACACACCATGACGCAAGGCAAACGGTCGTAGGAACAGTTAGTGGTCGGTAAACGCCGTCTCTGAAATATCGTCGGCTTTTGCAATTGGCTCAGAACCTTCGGTGTCCTGTTGGGTAAATCCACTTCTAGCTTCCACCATTCTGCCCCATTTAGTGAGACAGTAAACAGCCTGACCCAAAGTGGAGTAAGCAGGAAAAAAAAGGTTACACCCGTACGAGATTTGAGCAATAAAGTAAATAAGGAGGCAGGCGGTACACTTTGTGCTGTCACGAGGAAAGGAAGGCTGCGGAATGAAGCAAATAGAAAGTAAGAAATAAACAGTGCCGTAAGAAGCGCAGCAGGCGAGATTGCAGCCACTAAGCGGCATATTATCGGAGCGACAGCGTTTTATGCTTTAGTAATGCGCGGAAAATATGACGCCGCGCTGAACGCAGGCCAGTTAAGCCTGCTAGAATAAGGTTAGTTTTTCTCATGTAAAAATTTGCGAGTGTGAAAAATGCAAGCCAGAGTTAGTGCCCACGAAAGAAAAGAGGATAATGGCGCTTGCTTTAAAGCGGTCCATTCAGCAGTGGTCCATCTTAGAAGGTTATTAGATTCCGTATGTGATTTGTAATTTCTGCTGCAGTCCGGGGCGTTCCAGAATAAACCACTTCGTCCGCTCGTGACTCGTGTTGTTTATAAGCGCAGCAGCATTTCACTTTTACTGAAACGAATATACGACTGAAGGATGCTACCTTCACTATCACAAATGATTGATTCGGCAGTTTTTCTTGATGTAGTTTGACAATTATTCAGTAAAGAAAAAAAAAAGACTAATTGTGCAGCGAACAAAAGTGCAATGTTTCTGCAGCATAGTTACAAAAACTTATGTTATATTAGCGCGAATTTCTTGTCACAAGATCACGCAAGTAAAAGAGTACCGTACACAACCTATAGACGTGGGTTTCGAGACCATCTCGTGTTGCGGAAAGGGACGCACGGTCTACCGCATTTCTTGGGTGGGCTTTCGAAAACAAATAAGGCCTCATGATGAGATATGGCGGCAAGCTGCCTAAAGGGTGCTAGGACAGGTTGGCGACAAACGGTTCGCAGTGGAGTTCTCACACCGGAATCTAGAATAACGTACAACAGGTCTGTTTTTGTAAGAAAGCCTGGAAGATAAGTACGGCAGGGAGAGACAACCAACGGCTTATTGTTCACAGCTTAAGTAAGCACTCAAAATCGCTGGAAAAGTAAACTGTTTCGTCAAATATCCGTCCCTCTGGGCAAGCGTGATTTGCATTTCTGACACTTTCGTCGTCTTCCGGGCCAATCATGTGAGAACGCATCTGTTCCCTCGCGAGTGCGCGACCTGTACCTACACGTGTCACGTGACCCTACCCGTGTCACCTGGTTAACATGCTATTTGCCCAGAAGGCGAACCCGGGAATCCTCTGGTACGAGAAGAGACGAGGAAATTGCTTAATACGCCCAGTACCCGCAGGTTCACATCCAAACTGGGATTCTCTCAGTCGCCAGCCAGTTTTTGCGGTCGAGGAGGCCGGCAGAAGCAGATTAAACCAGTTGGTGGGGTGAGCCTGTCCGGCGAAGATCGGAGGTGGATGCGCTCGTGGGAAGTGATGAGATTGGTGTAGTAACGAAAGGCTGAGAGTGGCGACAATAATAGAGGCACTTCTTTACCGAATACTGTTGTACTCGTTACAGCGGGCCTTCTGTGGTTCACCAGACGAACCAGATATGTGACACATAGTGAGGGCGGTATGGTATGGTATGGTAATTAGGTGTTAACATCCCGAAGCGACACATTGTCTATGAGGGACGCCGTAGTGGAGGGGACCGGAATAATTGTCACCACCCGGGATTCGTATTAACGTGCGCTGACATTGTACAGTGCACGGTCCTTTTTGCAGTTCGCCTACATCAAAATGCGGCCGCCGCGGCAGGGATTCGAACCCGTGACCTTGGGATCAGCAGTCGAACGCCAAAGTCACTGAGCCAGCGCGGCGGGCAGTGAGGGCTGTAACGATAGACCTGATTAGAAGACTGTGGAGTGTACTAGTTGCGTCTTTTCGACCAACGAAATGTTGTGGCGTAACCAACTATTCTTTGTTCGCTCTCTGAAGGAACGCCCGGGCTCATATGGTGGAGGATGTTTCGCTTTGCACGTGGATTTTCGAGGCTCGAGCCATCGGCACGGCGAACCAGAAAAACAGGTTGTACGACTTGTGTCGTGCATTCCCGCTCTTCTTACCGGGGCTAGAAATCCACTCATAAAATATAATTTTATTCGAAGGATTGCCGTTCATAAGCTTTTGAGGAACGCCTTGGACGTGCCACTGGAAAAGTTCCTTAAATATCCATCGCCGTGAAGCGCTTTGCATAGGGTCATCAGGGTGTGTTCGCCAGCTCTCGGTATTCAATAGAGAGCCGACAGTTATCCATACAAGGAAGCGCGGCGCGGACACGCCTGGTGGAAGGAGCCGTCCACGGCTGCTGCTGCTGCTGCACGGCTATGGAGACGGACTGCAGCACCGCAGCAGACGGGGACATCGCTCAGGCAACGGAGGGGTCACCCGTGCGTGGACGAGCGTACGACGGCGGCTGTATTACACGCCTCACTGGCCATGTGGGCTGTGCTGGCAGGGGGGAGACCACCGCCCGCCCGCTAGCCACTGTCTTCTGGGCAGATCCGAGCCGCCAATGAATGACAATGACTCGCTGGCGGCAGCGACGCCGCGCACGAAGTAGAAACACTGAGTTTGCATTGAGCAGGGCACAGAGTCTGCGGTGCATGGAACCGCTAGCGGTGCGCGCTCTTGGGCCGCGTGTCTTTGTCTTTGAGACGGCCGGACTACAAATGCGAGGGGTGCGTGACATTCCGAGCGAGGTTTTTAGCCAGACGCTCCAAGATAAAAGAAGGGCGATTAAGTCTCGCTGTAGGCCCGAGTGAAAGTTTACCGGATGCCGCACTATTTCCTTGCAAAGTGTCCAGGACTGCTGTCGCACTGGCCAGTCACTTTACTCCGGCCCGCCGACATGGCTTGTCTTACTGACTAACCTGACTGATGTGCGTATCTTCGTTGACCCCATTGCACATGCACGGAAACCTGAGGTGGCGGCGACTCGCGTACGTTTAGGTTAACCGGAGATCACCGGAGGTTAGTGAGAGAACCCTTGTCCTGTATGTGGACGGTTGTTAGGTCAATCATGGTGATGACTTGGAACCGGCTGCTGTCCTGCAAGTTGGCTTTTGATGGTCATGACAAGTTCTTTTTTTTAGGTTGTAAGGAGAAGGACATGAATATGTCACGTGTGAAACACGAAATGGGCGCTGCCTGGCATTCGCGCAGCGCGGGAGATTCGAACACCTTCCTTCGTTCATCCAGCTCGCATAGGCGCCGTTGGCTCTTCGCAAAAGGCAGTTGGTGGGTAGCCGCTCTGCGCATGTCCCTTATGATATAGGACATGTCCGTATGGTACTCGTCCAGAATTTGATGAACGCGGCAACGCTGCCAGTATTGGAACTTCCGACGACCAGCGTGAAATTCCACAAGGGAGAGGAAGAAAAGACAACAGGTGGGCTGTGTCCTGTCCCAATTTTGTCCCTTGTCGAATTTCGCGCTGGTCGTGAGAATGAACACCAACCAACTCGCCCAGTATAGCGCGCTTCTCAGAACTTCGCACGTGCAATTCGCAACTCTTTAAACATATCCGCGCACATGCACACTACGCAACATGGGAAAAAAACTGCCGACATATTATTTTAAGGTTCATCGTGCTAGCATGATGTTAACGTTACCGCCGGCACCACCACAGTACTGAAGCTTTCACGGTAGTCTTTTAGTCGAAAGCTTAATCCGGACAGTTTTCAAGATGCCCGTGTTGCACACGCATGTTTTTTTTTTTTGTTTCTGTTTGGAGCTTCAAGCGAGTCGTGAGTGCTGCCGCTCACTGCTTTCCGTTGTTGTTGCTGTCCTTCGTTTCGCAACATACGCTCTTGTGCGCTCACAAAACATAAACGCATGTGTATAGGTCGGCTGTGATGGCGTCCGGAAACGGCGACCTTCCTTCATGTTTCATTTACTTTGATCAAAAGCGCTACGCTACCGTGATGCAACGCTTCCTTCACCTCCATGCGCTTTGCTTCGGCAGTCAGCACAAGACTGCCGTTCTGACGCAACGCTATTATTGCACGCCCGCACTTCGGCCACTCTGTCACACGCAAAGCAGTCATGCTGCCTTCGCGGGGCACCCATAGCAGCACGGAGGACTAATGCAGAGTCGGCGGACCAAGAATCGACGGAGGTTGCCACACTTGGACGCGCTTCTTCACGCCGCAGCGAGAATACTGCGAGCGGGGGAAAAGAAAAACAAACAAACATCGTTGCATGGCCTTCCACCGCACTCGACAGAGGCTAACCCATTTCCTCGAGTGTGCGTGCAGCGGGGCCCACCAAATGTGGCGCCATAAACACGCTTTCAAAATGCGGCGAGGTCGCCAAAAACTACTTCGCGAGTCACCCGAGCGAAACCGAAGAATGAATGTGGCGGGGGAAAGGGGAGAGAAAAGAAGATTGTTTAATAACAGAGTGAATGCGAAAGACGCGTACTTATTCGAAGCCAGGATTGGTTCCAGAAATGCATTGCCTTCCATCTCATGTAATTCTATGAGCGAAACACATTTTCTTTGATTTAAGGAATATCGTATGCGCGTTTTTAATGTTGCTTCATAGATAGAAGGCACAAACGCGTTACGTAACGTTGGTTTTCGCACGAAAACATCGTTTTCCTATGCCACTATAATTTGCTATAATGATGCTCTCTAAAAAAAAAAATTCTTTTTAGGGGTGCTAGCCTTGGATATGGCATTTTAGTACAACCTGATATGATGGTTCATGGCGTCCACTCTACCCAGCTTCTACGGCAATCATATAACAAGGCCTGCGACAGCTTACGGTCCTTTCGTCTCGATAGCGCGTGCCACGCGTGCCAGCGGTTTCTCTTGCACGTTAGGTGCTGTTGCTGATTAAGGACGCGGTAGAAGGGAAGCGGACTAGCAAGAAGTCCGGCCGCATCTTTTGCCCTTGCAGAGCGTTAGTGTCTGCCTCAGATCTTTTGCAACAGCGAAGGCAACAGGAGGAAGACAGAAATGTAAGGAAACTTTAGCTTTAGTTTATAAGTAACTCACATGTGTTTTTGCCCACAAAAATAAAATAGAGGGGGGGGGGGGGGGGGGAGCTGAAATGAGTATTTCACTCACGCCAGCCTGGCTTGCCACTCTACTTTCAGCATCGCACTGCCTTATCCGTTAGCCTCCCTTGCTAAAGCAGGACGCTGAAACTCGAAATGACTTCGAAGTCACGCCCAGAAGAGGGACCAAGAAAGCTGGGTGCAGAGTCAACTTGCAAAACTAGGAGGGCGAAAGGTCTTCTTTGCGCAAGCTACCGAGGCCCGAAAATCGCGAACGATTATGCAGTCAAACCGCGCGGCCGGCTTAAAAATAAGTGTCGTAAAAGGTGTACTCGGGCTGACCCTCACGAGGACAAAGGCGGGAAGTTGGCGAGGAGGAAAGGGAAACCGCAGCGGCGGGGACCGAGTCCTTCGAGTGGCTATTCTGGACGCGGCAATTAGGTGCACGAGAAACGGGCTTAAGAAAAACCGAGCATTGTGTTCGTGGGGAGGTGACAACGCGTGCACAAACAGAGGGCGGGGTCGCTCCCCGCAGTGTTCTTTCTCTCTCGTTCATTGGCTTCTTTCCCTTTTTTGAAAATGACATTGGCACTCTCGTTCTTTGACTTTTGTTAGCTTTTTGAGACAGGAAATGTGGCTTTAGGGATAAGCTTCTTGTTGCAAGGAGCCAGGCGTACCTGTTTTCGTGTTACAATTTTTGGCTGGAGTGATCTCAGTACATGGGTGTCTCCATTTATTTATTTATTTATTTATTTATTTATTTATTTATTCTGCACTGCAGTGCTCTGACCAATGCAGGAGGGGCATCACGTAATCGTACAAAAAAAAAAAGAAAAGGCACACAAAGTAAGAAGTGAACACATAGAAAAAAAAACAGTTCATGAAAAAAAGGCTGAACACTACGACAATACGATTCCGTATGACATTAAAACGCAACAGCAGATCTCGCACATGGCAGGAATGAACTTGCATGACAAAACCTTTTTTAAAGATTAGAAGATCAACTAAGCCGGTAAAATATGGCACATTGTAATCCTTTAGCGAAATCATAAGTTGTAAAAATTCTAGGGGGCAAATAATTCTATTCTGTGACTGTGCGTGGGAAAAGACGACATTTAAATGTGTTGATCCGAGCGAAAATTGGAGCTAGAGTACGTCCATGATTATGTCGCGTGG
This sequence comes from Amblyomma americanum, assembly GCF_052857255.1. Taxonomy (NCBI): domain Eukaryota; kingdom Metazoa; phylum Arthropoda; class Arachnida; order Ixodida; family Ixodidae; genus Amblyomma; species Amblyomma americanum. The sequence goes on along the minus strand of NC_135506.1, from coordinate 2,609,025 downwards.
CCTTCGAACTAAGACGTTTAGTAGATTATGGAAGAGGTAATTTATCTTTCTGTAAACTGTGTTATGAAGAAACGTAAGAGCGCTAAATTTTCTCCGTGAGTCTGGAAACTGGCCAGTTTCGAAAACCAATCCGGCACGCTTGAAGGACAAAATAAAACATCTGTCCTTTTTTTTTTTTAATTCCTTTGTTGTCTTGGCGTATTGACAACCTAGAAAAACACCCCGCGAAGCGGCAGGAGTACTATAGTCGGCCCGTCTGTTTTTTAACTTCATTTATGTCATTTTTTTTTTTTTTGCAACTAAAAGGCACCCGTCGTCGCTGAGGAAAGTGCCCCGAGGCATTGAACAGCAATACGCCTCGGTGACGGTAATCGTTATTCGCCCTGTTGGCTCCCGATCGTTTTTTCACAGCTCGCACCGTATACAGTAGAGTGCTCCGCGCTCGACCCGAATTCGGCACCGGTAAGGCTCGAGAGGAGAGAGGGAGGCACAATATATTCCGGTGCGCGACTCGGTTACGCCACTCGACCGCGATAAGTGGCGTAGGCGCGGGCGGAGTCCTTTCCTTCCGCAGCGGGAGCCTATACAGCTGCCGCGCTTCGACTCGCGGTGTGGATTGTCAGTTACGTACAGCGCCGCCCTCAACTGAACCGCGCCAACAGGAGAACGGCGATTTACAAGTGAGGGACTCACAATGCACAGGCGCGGTCAATAGGGAAGGGAGCATTTTGTTGTTGCTCCAGCATTAGATTCATTTTCTACTTGTCGATCACACCGGAATAGTGATTAGGTGAAGCATGCGTCCGCGGGAAGACTGCGAAGAACAAAATGCGCTACGGCATGATAAAACAGTGATTTATCGCATGTCGCTGCGATCTGTACATACCGTATTTGCGCGAAGTTAGCCACTTTGGCATTATAATAAAGTCGCCAGTCCGACGCGCTCTGGCGTCCGTCCTGTGTTCGTGTTTTGCGAGTAAGTGCCATCTGTACCTCCGCAGCCCGATTCGCTGCACGGTGACATCCCTCCCTCATGACGAGTTTTCCATGAAAGAAAAAGAACAGAAGCCGTAAGTACAGCATCTAAACACTCTTCGGTGCCGAGTGCCCTCATTTCGCTACAGGCTCTCCGTTTCCAGAAAATAAAGAAAGCAAATCGAGGGAGTGCCTACATTCGAGCTAATGCGGTAGTAAGAAAAAGAGCAAGGGTAAGGAGGGACGCACCGGAAAGGGCGGCGGCGTCCTCCTTTGCGCAACACTTGCGAGTCGGAATTCGTTGCATCTTCTTCGTGTCGGGACCCCCAAACGCCGCCCGCCCGGGGGCCGGAGGAGGGCAGGATGCGGTCTACGACGACACGGTTTTCTCGTCCCCCCCCCCCCCCCCCCCCCCTCGTCGCATCGGAAGTGTTTCCCCACCCCGCGGCGGCCACCGATGTGGGGCGGCATTCACGGAGTGCGTGTCCCTGCCTTCTGCACACTCGGAATGAATTAGATGAGGCGATGTGCAAAGCGAACACGCGCGCTTTTCCAAGCGAAAAAGAAGGAAGCACGGGATGGTTACCGCTGTGGAAGACGGTATTCAGAGACAGCTGTTTTGGGTGGCCAATACAGTGCAGTTTGATCGTTATAATTTCCCATAATTCCCCGGTAGATTTCTTGGGATGGCATTGCGCACACGAAAAGACGTACGCAATAAAGAGCAGAAGATGACAGATAAACTATGCAGGAAAGCTATGCTATGCACCAACTCGCCCAGCAAGAAGTTGTACATTTCCCCGGTAGAGTGGCCGTGACTTCACCATGCCCTCACGCGTGACGTCACTGTGCCCGGACCAATCGGCGAGGGGTGGGGCAGTGAGGTCAAACGTGACGTCGTTGCATGCCGACCAAGGTGGAAAAGTTGGGCGTCTTAAGCCATCTGAAGCATAACAAACGTCGCAATAACCTAACAGTATGGGTTGTCGCGTACTCATATCGCACTATACTGTAGCCCGCAAACATTCGAAGAGCATGTATGTACATCGATTTAATCTTCCAACTTTTTCACAACATATTTCGTTTATTGTTATCAATTTATACTGCCAGCGCAGGCCAAGGCAGGAGTCGCAGTTCTGCAAATACACAACTAAAAACCCATCTACAGCTGAAATACAACAAAAGTTAGAATAGTAAAGGAACGAAGTCTTTGAACATTAGCAATTCTGGCACGTAACCGAAAGCGCGTGATTTGGCATAAACTGTTCTGTGAAACAAGTGTAATCTATATGCAGAAATTTTTCAAAAGAAAAGAGCACCAAGCAACGTTCTCAGTCAAAGACTTGTGTTGCCAAAAGGGAAGAAAAAGGTACATAGCCGAAGTAACAAAAGTACAAGCATGCAATTGTAATCAAGAGCAGGTCCCCCTGACGAGCACTGAAATGTAAAGAAACAGAAGCTACCTACATAGAACACTACACCAATCACATATAGGAAGGAGGCTAGTACATAAAATGTCTTTATGAATATTCCTGCAATGCAGCTTAAAAGCTTTAGAACTGATCACAACTTCATAGGGCGGTTTGTTCGTTTCGTCTGTTGTCCTCACTAGAAAAAACAATTAAAGCAAACAATCCGTCGTGTAAACAAGTGTTTTATTATGGTTGGTGTGTTCTGTCCTCCACCGGGTGGAACTGTCTTCTGTAATGTATCTTCCACGCAGTAATAGTCACGCAAAATATGACAAAGGGAAACAATCCCACTGTGTTCCATTTTCTTTTTTGCGGACCTGGGTCCAACTTTTTTCGCAAGACTGGAACTCACTGCATTCTAGTGGAGTACACAAAGAAGATTTGCTACATATATTCAGCTAAGACATAATGAAAACCAGAGTGTGTAACAGGTTCCCGAAAAAGCTATTTATTCATCTACTCCTTTATTCAACTACTCCTTTATACTATGCAGGTGAATCTTCCACACTTTGCACGAAACCTTTGATCCCACAGGGTAGCGTACAGAAGATGAATTTTCAGAGCAGTTCAAAGCAGTGGCGTGCCTGCAGTGCTTCTGATAGCACGGCACGCACTTCGTACGGCCCCCGCATTAACGCCTACAATAAAGCGAGCAGCAATGTTTATTCCCTCCCTAATCTCTTTATCCCATATCGCCTTAAAGGATGTGTGTTGGCGCTACGCACGCTCATTCTCGCCCTCTTCCGCCCAAATCGGCTAAACTCGCCGCGTATTAAGAAGGCGGACAGAGCTGGGCATGGCGCTGTTCGCCGTTTTTCGTTTCCGTTTCCAAATCGCGCGCCATTCCTTTCTGCCTATGCGAGTGCCCGTGCGGTTTCACCAAGCCCTTATCGGCCTCCCGCCTTCAGCTATTTGACCCAAGTGCCTTAAGAGACCACCAAAACTGGGCTTTCGCTGGCAGCACCGAGAAAGGAGAAAGCTGCGGTAGTTGGGTGCTCATCATGGTATCAAAAATTTTTTTTAAATATGCTGGCAACATGCGTCGCTCCCGTTAGAAACCAGGCTCAACCATACTTCTGCCGTTAGGCTTCAATAACCTTTGTTACATAACCGTGTGAGAAAATAACACACAGAAATCAAGCGCACAGGAAGAAAGAGGGTGAGAATGGATAGGGAGTATTTCTTTTTTCATTGGCTGCCCTGCTCTAGAAGAAGGGAGAGAAGGAATGAGAAGGGGGAGAGTCAAGAGAAGTGTAGCGTGTGTAAATGAAAGGCGCGAAGAGATAGCGGTACTGTCACAAAGTTTCGCGCAAGCTGGCTTAGCAAGTCGCCCGCCGTCGTCGCAAGTTCAGCCTCACTCCTGAAACAGATAACTATTGCAGGACGCTTGTTCTGCTGAAGGGGAACTGAAAGCAGCCAGACCTCACCCGAACCTTGCGGAAGCTTTTCTACGCTGCAAAGTCAAATGAGTCTAGCTGAAATGTGTTATCGTTCGCTACGCGAATCGCACGTTTTGTTTCCTTTTTCAAGTGGTCTAAATAGACGATTACGTCACATGCTCGTGATCTCTGATGGCCCACAGTTATCCTAAAACAATTCTATCGCAGTTGAAGCACATGGTGTTCGAGCTTTTGCACTGACCTGGATACAAAGCAATGCCTCGCCACACCTGCTGGTAGGCACGACGAATTTACCCGAAAAATCATGAGCTGTCCAGTTTCAGCCGTTATTGTCTGGTGCGCAATGCTGCATGGAAACACCTTTACAATGGTAACGCAGGCTGCACATGACAAGGGAAAGAGGGCGGGGGGTGTTATACAGTCTGATAATGTGATTTAAAGTTACCAGATTCGTTTAGTACTGACGGGAAAAATATATATTTTTTTTTTCTGGAGTGACAGTTCCTTGCCCTCTGATAAAAATGATGTGCAGGGTGGAGAAACCAAACGGCTGGCTAAGCCGCGGTTCTGCGTTGCGCGCCTCACACTGCGACCAGAGGGACGCAGTGCAGTTCAGCGCACCGCGTGCTGCACACAACTATATAAGTGGCGAATGCAAAAACCGGAGCAGCCATAATGCCCTTGGCTTTATGGGAACCGCGAAGGCTGCAGCGGGCGCGCGTTTCTCTGCTGCGCCTTCCGCTTCGAGTCACGACGGAAGACAAAAGGGGGCGAGAAAACGGCCTCGCGCTATCGGCGAAAAAGTCTCGGCTTTTTAAGCGATGAAAAAAGAGCAGAGGAGGTGAAAAGAAGGCGACGCCTGTTCGTGCGCACCGGAGCGTGCAGCGATGTCGTTGCGCGATTCCGGCGCGCGCCGAGCCGCCTCGTGAGCGATCGGTCTTCCCACGCGCGCGTGCCGCGGCCGTCGCGTGTCTTGGGACGACGAGGGGAGGACCTCGAGTAGAAAGCGCAGCTCGGGAACACGCCGGAGCGAAACGACGGAGCCGATAAATCTCTCATTGTTTCGCATCGAATCGTGGTAAACCCATGTCCGCTCCACGTGGCCAGCAGCTGTGGGTGAAGAAAAAAATAAATGAGAAAAGCACGTCGAAGGAGCACAGTAATAAATGTCTTTCGATTCTGGGCATTTCCTGGAACATTATGCAGTTATTTCCCGATTGGTGTACGATGTATGATGCCCTGAAAGGAAGACTTTGGAAATGATAAGTTTAAGATGAATGAAGAAAACTATTGAACTTACACTAGAACTGACTGCGTTTTAGTGCACGAACTGCGCCGAACTGTTTCCAGAACTGCTTCTCAGTATGGCGGGGGTCGTGTTTCTCACTTGTTGCAATGTTGTACTCGCTTCGCTGTTTTGCGAACTGCATTTAAGCGGAGGGTTCGAGTGAAAGTTTCCCAAAAGCCGAGTTTGTAAGAACCAGCGTTTAGTCGAGAGAATTACTGTCCTCTTTTATATCAAGAATAATATGCGCTGCTGGATGCATGTAGTGCCATCGCACAGGTTGGAAAACATCTCAAGCCATCGAGTGCAGCTGCGCAGGAGCCGGAAAGGACAGATCTTTCGAACTAATGGTTTTGAATAATGGCCAAACACTTATACAAAATTGTACACTGCTATGCTGACACATGTGAAAACACAAGGGGGGGGGGGGGGGTTCTATTTTGTTGTGAGCTCACAAATAAACGACGCGCAGCTTGCTCCGTGCTGTGCAGCCAGATTTTGCTTTGAGAGAGAGAGAAAAAAAACACGAAAGGTGAGAGCAGTAGAGATTTCGAAATACGCGTTTGGTGCTGTCCGTTTGTACCAAAACAGGCCCAACTTTCGATACCGTATACCTTTGATCAGATGACGTTTAGCTTTAAAATATGGCATCGTCATGAAGATATTGAGTACGGACTCTTCAATCCTTATTTCATACTGTCATTCAGGCAGAGCCGGTGCACCTAAATGATATCAGAGGACAGAAAGCACCGAGCACAAAAGAAAAGGAGACAGACATACTAGGAAGGTGAATAGTCGCCGCATATATACGCAAGCCTTCCTAGCTTCAGGAATCGGTACTTTTGCGTTCATCATTCTGCCATCGCGTTTTTTTTTTGTTTTTTTTTTTTCACTTCGTTTCTCCTTAGCCCGCGAGTCCTCAGAAGTCTGTCGTGACGACAATCGGCCCGCTTCAATCGTTTTTTTCTCGCCAGCTTTGCCAATGAAGACGCCACACCGAGCGAGCAGGCAGCAGCAGCGGCGGCAGAACGGGATCACGCCGGAGACAATGTTTGCTAGCGCGCCGTCTCTTTCCTGGGTCCAGCCCCGCGTCCATCACGCAAGCGGTGGTGGCGCAGCCTGGGCAGATTTCCCGATTACGGATGGCTCTCCGCACGCTGCGGCGAAAGAAAGCACGGCAGCCGAAGCGGCGCTTCCCGAACGTCAAACAAAAGCGGCGCTCTCTTGGGCTCGGACAGTTCCTTGTTTCTGGCCGCCGACGCAAGAAAAGAGGCGGTGCACGCCAGCAGGCAGACAGACAGCGGCTGCGGGGCGATGTCCGCCCGGTGGCGGCCCTGTTTATTTGACAAGCTATTTATTGGCTTTCCAGTGGTATAACAACGCACACAGTTCAGTCGGACTTGTTCCTTTTTTCAGCCTCCGTGAGAGATGGCTGTCGGGTGCAGCAGTAAGTGATGTCTCGAGAAAATAAGTGCTCGGGCCTTCCGTGTGCCGAAGGGTGGTATGGCGCTGTGCAGTTGAAGGTTGCTGCTGCTTGTCGTGACGAGTTCGTCTGCAACTGCCCCTTCCAACAGGCTTTTAAAGGGGAAAATCGGTGGCCGAAACGGGTTAACTCCATCCCTGTACGCCCGACTCCCTTAACGCCGTCCGTGTACAATTTACTTCCGTATTGAGAAGGCTAACGCTCACTGGGTTACCCAAAAAGAATAAGGAAAAGCGGAAATGACGTCGTGATACTCAAAGGCTTACATGTAACCAAGGTGTCTGAATATAAGCCGAATCATATGAAGACGAATAAAGCAGCACTATCATTACCACTATCAGCACAGTGCGCGTACCATTAGCTATGCTGTAGTGGAATATAGCACGATATGGACGGTTCAGTGTCCTGGTGATGCGAGGTGCACTTGCTCGTGCAGTATGAACACCACGCATTCAAATGCTTTCAATAACATATAATGCACGCCATACATTCTGCCGTACTTAGTGCCTCATGCTCGCATTGCAATTGTGCTTGCTCCTTGCACTTATTGCTTCCTAAGGTAGCGAGAGACTGCGATCGCAGAAGAGCCTCCGCTTGGATGAAATTTCAGTACAGTTTCTTCTACCATGCTTTGTAGTACACAAAAACATAGGCGGGGACTTCTTTAAAGTCGCAGCCGTCACTGATGGAAATGTAACAGGCGTGCAGTGGAACACGCGTTTTGCTCCTGGGGCTCGAAAAATTGGATACTTTACGAAGCTCCGGATCAATAGAGGAGCTGAAAAGAGACCCCATTACTGAACCGGGCAGCGCCATCAGTTTTATGCATACAGACCTGCTGTTTGTGATAACTCGCGTGTACCTTTGCTTCTTTCCGCAACGTGGCGTAACCAACACAGCGTATCGTAGAGCAGAACCAGATCCATTCTTCCTGTGCAGCTTTCGAAATACACCTGTCTGTGGCATCACCGACTCCGCCTGCGTTGCGGCTCACAGCTGATATCAGACACCAGCACCGAAGCAATAATGGGAAGGGCGAGGAATCGGCGATGGACGACAAATACACGCGAACAGGGAAAGGAACCACGCTAATGGTGCAATTTTGGCAGAGCCGACGTACGCATAGTTTCAGGCAGGCGAGGTATAAAGTGGGGCTGTTAAACAAGGGGGTCTCCGCGAAGAAAGGCTGAGCGTAGCGCGCTTCCGGAGTACACCCACAGTGGTGAGTAAATACAGGCTTAAAGTATTGACCGCGCTTACCTGCCCGTGAGCGTATTCGCGATTTAGATGGTCGTCTAGCTTTGTACATTATACTGCTGCGCCGCTCGTGCAAATACAGTGTGCGAGTACAGAGACGCAAGAGCTCCTTGCGCGCGCCTCGGTGTCAACACCGTTGGCAGGCTCTTGTTTCGGTTCAGAGGTACACTTTGGCGCCGACAGAGCGCGCAGCTGAAACTGACAGCAGTTGCGAGGTTTCGGGTGCAGTCATAAGTTTGAGCAGAGGGAAAGAGTGTTTGCAGAGGTGTTCTCTTCATGACCGGTTTTCGAGTAGCGGGCGGTGATCTCGTCAGTACGCTCGCTTTCCGGTGTGCCTGCAGTAGCGCTGAGCCGTACGTTCCCGCAACTTTTATCCCGCCTTGCTGCACCTCGCCGTAACCTTCTCCCCATGCCTTGGTGTACATTGCTTCTAAATTTCCTTCTACACTGCTGCAACTTTTCAATCAGGCCTAACTAAATATTTGGCTAGGTGGTAAGACTCAGTCAACGCTTGTACTTGGTCCTGTGCGCCGCCCGAGTATTTCAGAGTTGGTTTTTGAAGTGAAGGTAATTTTTTCCTGTATCTGAGCGCATTTCGCAGTAACATCTGTGCCTTTGTCCCGGTGTGGGAAGAAAGTATATTTATAAGTTGAAACACCTGTGCTGTTCAAGTTCAGTTTTACGACGATCCCTTCCCGGATGCACTGACAGCGAACGTTGCTTATGCCGTGTATGCTAATTTGATTTTAACAGCAGCGCCAGCAACCAAACTCCAAGTGCAGCGCCGCGCGACGATACTCGTAGAGCTCACGAAATACGTCTGGAGATCCTTAAATGCTCAACAAGAAATGGTGACGTCAAGTAGTTTGCTGCTCGTCGCGAATAATGCTGAGAACTCTAGCATCACCGTGCTGCGTCACAGATTCGTGCGTTCTCGTGACCATCCACAGCTTTCGCCTGGGCACATCGGTTGAGAGTTGGTTTTCCTCGCAACCGAAACCCGAGCTGATATTAACAAAGATAGTATAGTTAACGACTCAGTGCACCGACACAAACAGGGTAACTGTGATCATTGGGACTAAAGACTCAATATAAACGATGAAAAACGAAAATGGTGTCAGTACACTTTTCCAGAAATTTTAATGCATACAATGTCACAAAATCGGCCACGACTAAAGCGGGGAAGCTGATCTTGGGCGGCTTTGTAGGAGACCGGTTTCATTGATTTATTTTATTTTGGAACATACTTCTGGCATCTTGCGAGGCTGTTCCAGGATTGGCGTACTAGATTTCATTTTGACAAATATTAATACCAGAGTTTATAGCTTCTGACATAAGTCACCATCGCCCTGTATTTATGACCTTTCAGAGTAATAGTACAGAAACAGGCGAACTCAATGAGACCATTAGAGTTCAGTCCATCACTCGGGATAGTTTGAAAATGTTCAAAAGAGACACGATTACTCGTGGTTGGTCCACGATCCTGAGCAAAACAAATGCGAATGAAGCATACACTGAATTCATTAATATATTTGTGAATACATATGCAAAACATTTTCCGCTGATACAATCCGAGCCGTCAAGGAAAACAAGAAAACCGTGGATAAACCGGGAACATTTAAAATTGATCAGAAAGAAAAGCCCTCTTTATCATATTTTATCCGATTACTCTGCGAAGCTGCGCTAAAAGAATTTAAAAAAAAAACACGGAATCAAGTTACGCGGAGCTTAAGCGGGCGAAGACTGCATATTAAGAAAAACTACTTGCAGATATTAATAGAAAACGTGCTGACGCTGCGTGGAAATTTATTAGTAGCCTCCTTGGACGTGACGGCTTCCGTTCAATTCCGAGAAAAAATACTATAAATGGCTGCGAACTGAAAGATCGCGACCTGGCTGAACACTTCAACCAGTACTTTGTAAGCGTTGCTACACCGATTAGTACTCCATCAGATACAGTTGCCCTAGCTTACAACAGTATTGAAAGCATATTTCTTGCTCCTACAGATGTAAACGAAATATATATCGCATTCATGGGTTTAAACATCAGTGGATGATTGGATACTGATTATATTTTAATTAAACCCGTTAAATATGTATTACAATTGCCAACGTCTGCCGTTGTTCATATTTTTAAACTGGTACTTGAGTCAGGTATATTTCCAACTGCTATGAAATGTGCACGGGTATCGATATTATATAAAGGTGGGGATCAGAATTTTGCGTCCAATTACGGGGAAATTTCCGTACTCCAGTTATTTTCCAAAAGACTAGAAAAGCTACTTCTTTCTCGCATTACAAACTTTTATGACAAAACAGTATTTTAACAGATTGTCAGTATGGTTTTAGGAAGGGTCAGTCGAATGAGGCTGCGTTTCTAGCCGTGAAGGAAAAAAATTGGAAAATGTTGATAATTTATTGACAACAGAAATTTTTATCGATTTCAGCAAAACGTTCGACTGCATCGATCACAATATTCTCATAAATAAACTTCCATCGCATGGACTTCGTGGAACAGCTTTGGCTTTGCTTCAACCCTACTTGAGAAATAGGCACCATTGTGTATACATTGACGACCAAAGGTCATCTCTCTTATAAATAACAAGTGGCGTACCAAAAGGAAGTATTTTGGGCGCCCTTTTATTTAATACCTATATAAATGATATTGTCAATATCGACACCTCAGTTCAATTCGTGATCGATGCTGACGGTAGTACTTTAACTATTTCTGAGGGTAATATCAGCAACTAGTGTCAAGGTGCAACCACATAATTAATAAACTGTCAGCATGGACCACTGTAAATCAAATCAATGTTGTCTCAATTAAATCCCAAGTTGTTATCTTTCGTGAAAAGAGTAATGTAGTTCATCCGCTACATCCACTCATTTTTCAAGACCAGCACATAGAAATAATTGAGGAACGTAAGGTTCTTGGTGTATTTTTTCTTCCCACCTTAAATGGGACGCACATATGTCCCACATCTCTAAAAAACCTCTCTGCTGTCACCGGTGTAATCTCACGATACCGCACATTTCTTCCTATAGGCTCTAAACTACAAATATGTTATGCTCTATTTTTCTCTCACGTAGATTTCTGTACCCTGGTATGGGCAACAACAATTAAAGCAAATATGAACAAACTTGTCGTCTTGCAAAGAAAAATCACCCGTCTCACCACAAAGTTTGCAGCAACGTGCAGTATTAATTCCAGAAAAGCATCACTCAGTATGATCCGTATGGACAATATCTACGAATTTCGCTTGTCGCAAATAATGCACTTTTCTTCCGCACGTATGAGTGATTTCTTAGCACAACTTGCAGCTCTTGAGCATCGTACTACTATTGCCATCACTCGATGTACTGAAACTTGGTCTGTGCCACAGTTTAGAACCAATTACAAACTACAATCCTTGGCTGATAATCATACATTTTTTTTCTTAACAAATGTAAGGACAATACTGGATTTACTCCAAAACAATTCAGAAGTTACTTTGAGCATATTTAATGTGTATTCCTCCATCTGTAATTGCTTGAGTTACTATGCAAGTCTTTACCAACTGTTTTCATATTGCTGAACTGCATCTATTGCGTTTATTATTGGAAAACCCTTTGTGTACGCGGTTAAAAATTTTTATTGATGTCTGTATTGATGTTGTGTATTGCTGTACTTCTGCACTGTTCTTAAATATTCATTCGTTTCTCTTTGCTGCTGCCGTATGCCATATTGTGTTTTGGTTTCCTGGGCCTTTGTTAAGCTGTTTTTACAGCTTTTGGGCCAGGCAACCATCCAGTTGCTGGAAAATAAATAAATTTGATTTGATTTGATATGATGGGTTTAGACATGTCACAGAAAGGGCATCTTGAAAAAGAAAGCGCACAGATTGAAACACGAACATAGCAAGATAAATAATCGTCAGCTACATCTTCAAAACAGATTGTGTAACACTATGTAACTTAATACGAGTACACCACAGAAATTATTATTTCATAACAAGTGGTACATACTTTTCCAGAGTATAATGGTTCAAAACAACAATTATGAAAGGTTAAAAAAAAACTGCCCAGAGATTCAGAATCAACAGCATTCTCGTGCAACATATTCCATTGCCTGATCGGTAGCGGGAAAACTGACAACGAAAGGTGTCAGTGTGAAATTTGCACTCCGCTAAGCGCTGTGAATGTTTTGATTTGGTATTTCGCTGAGGTGAAGCAACTAAGTAAAGCTCGGAATCTGTTTTTAGTGCACCGTTTATGAGAAGAAAGGCGAACTTGAGGCGCGAGGTTCGGACGTGGTTGCTAATAGTGGCGAGACTTGGGAAGATGTGTACGCGGTGCACAATTCCGAAATAGGCTAACGCGTGAAAGCCGTAATCTCTAATTAAAAGTTAAGTAACGTCAAGACACATATCATTCGGCTGCGACTAGCGAACGATTCCAAGCCCCACAAGGCGGGATGAAGAAGCTTGCGCAACGCTGCCCATTGTTTGAGAGCGACTTCGTGGATCGAGCCGAATGCGCTAACTGAAAGCGCGTTGACAGCCTTGAGCCCCTTTCTATAACGCCGGCAGCAACTGCATCGCCCTATGCGGATGCGTTTTAGTGCGAACGCACTACTTCACGAGGTCAAACCGGCTCACCAGTTTGTGCGATGCTTGACCTTAAGGGTGACCTTGGACCAACCATAAATAAATAAATAAGTACTGCCGCGACTGGGATTCGAACCCACGGCGGCGCGAACAGACCACTTCACTGGCCACTGCACGAGAGCACCAGTAAATCGATCTTTTTTTTTTCCTTCATTGCCGACTTCAACCCGCCATTTTACAAAACAATCGGAGCGAACAATAATAATAATAATAATTGGTTTTTTGGGGAAAGGAAATGGCGCAGTATCTGTCTCATATATCGTTGGACACCTGAACCGCGCCGTAAGGGAAGGGATAAAGGCGGGAGTGAAAGCAGAAAGGAAAGAAGAGGTGCCGCAGTGGAGGGCTCCGGAATAATTTCGACCACCTGGGGATCTTTAACGTGCACTGACATCGCACAGCACACGGGCGCCTTAGCGTTTTTCCTCCATAAAAACGCAGCCGCCGCGGTCGGCGAGCAATACAAAATTTAAAATGAAAATTGGGTTTTTGGGGAAAGGAAATGGCGCAGTATCTGTCTCACATATCAGCGGACACCTGAACCGGGCCGTAAGGGAAGAGATAAAGGAGGGAGTGGAAGAAGAAAGGAAGAAAGAGGTGTCGTAGTGGAGGGCTCCGGAAAAATTTCGACCATCTGGCGATCTTTAACGTGCACTGACATCGCACAGCACACGGGCTCCTCAGCGTTTCGCCTCAATCGAAACGCGGCCGCCGCGGTGGTGTTCGATCCCGGGTACTCCGGATCACGAACAATACAACGCATATGCGAAAAATGTGTCACCCGAACTTGGGTTTTCGTTATCACATCAAAATTCGCGAATGCTTCCATTCTCGGAAGCCACTCAGGCACCGGTTCTTGTATCTTGTAGCCTTAATAACTCTGCCAACAGATTCACGAAGATACTGTTTTATCGGCCTCGAATCGCTAGGCTATCGCCGCAGCCCATGACGCCTCGTGTCGTTGTTTTTGCTCTCTGCTGGGGTGCGTCGGGTTGAACTGCTGCAACACACCCTCGCGCTGTGCATTGCACATCGTCTTCTTCGTCTCATACTACCAAGCTAATATTCGCGCCTTGAGGAATGTAACGGTACTGACAGAGAGATGTGCGCTGCATGCGTTGGCGTGCTTCTGCCGTCTGACAGAAGCAAGGCACTAGAGCAATACGCGTTGGCGCTGACAGCACTGCTGCAGAAACTCGGCAGGGGAACATATGCCGCCGGCGTACTTTGGGTAAATCGGCATTGACGACGAAAAAGGTGAAAACGAGCATAACAGGCTTCCATGGGTCAGTGGACACCTCAATCGCGCTTTCAGGTACGCGGGGATGGTGTCCACCTGCAAAAGACTGTGCTTTCGCACAATATTTCGTGCTTAGCAATGCTGAACCGCCAGCCAATTATTTTCATTAGCGCGTTCGAACAGTCGCGTCTCTATTTACTTACAGAGCACATTTTCAAGAACGGCCAGGGAGCGGTGGTTAGTATAGCCTGGGCCAACTTTGGCACCGTTGCCTCAAATACATGGAAACGTCACGTAAGGAAGTGCTTTCAGAGCAAACCCAACTAAGTCGGTGCCTCAGCTCCTGTCGACTGTCCGTCCTGGGGAGGTCTAGAACTTCTGGGGAATTTTTTCCCTTTAATTTCGGGGGCTGATGCAACCTGCGAACTGCATCGAAGGAGCGAGTGAAACACAGATCAAGGGACGGGGATTAAACCGGTGAAACTCTACTGATTACGCCTACGGCGTTATTTAACAAAACTATATGGTAGTGGTCAAACGTAACCACACACAATGACGAGAGTAGTTTCTCATCTGAGCGCCGCCAGAGTGCTGTAGCTTTCTCAAGCTTTCCGCAGTTATCAAAAAAGCTCGTCCTGGCTCGAACCCGGAACCACCGCCCATGCGGGGAGTAATCAGGTATGCTAGCAGACGGCATAATTTAAAAGCACTTCACATTGAACCCTAAATACATTGAACTAATACCGACCGACACCTTTCAAACAGGAGAAACGTTTTGTTCATTCTTCCGCTTTCGCTTCGCGTTTGCAAATAGCCGCGATAGATTATATTTGTCCATTCCGGCTATCTGTCGCGCATCCTGCTTGCCTATTACTATGTGCATTTAAATGAATGAGATAATTAGGTAGAGGGGAAGGTATTGCGCACGCAAACAAAAAAATACATGCAGGAATATTTGTTATCTGTTCTTCACGAAGCCGCGCAGTTATACGAACAGCTCTTTATGCATTCAGACAATGCCGTGGCTGTCAGGGCGAAACAGGACAGCTGACGGCGCTGCTTCCGTGTGGGGCTGAGGATGGTTGCACAAGGCGTGTGCCGGGGTTTCCAGGCGTCAGCAAAACCTCTCCGCCACGGGTCACCCGAGCGGCCTTTGCGGCAAACATGCCCCTGTGACACCTTCGATTTTTATTTTGTTGTTTCCACCAAACGAGCTCGCAAAGCAGAAAGCATCGGCAGCCTCCGCTGCTCGCTGCAGATTGCCGCTGTTGCTTCCGCGTGGTTTCTGTTCTGTCTGTCTCTATCTGTTTTTTTTAATTTGCACTTGTAAAGAAGAAAGAATCGAAGTGTAAAGTAGGTCAAAAAGGTTAGCAAGACACTATTCGTTAAGTCGTCGTGGCGGGCTACTTGGATCGGAAACATCACGAAGCCTACAGCGCGAAACGAGACACACAAAGATGAAACAACTTCAGACGAGGTACATAACTGACTAGAAACGTCTTTATCTCAGTGACGCCAAGTATAAATGGACACCTAACGCCAAAATATAACAGAAGGAAAAAGATAACCAAAACGTACGCAGAAAGGATACTTGAGGAAGCGGGTCAGAGATTAAGGTTCGCCCACAGATGCCAGCTCCTTTGGCGAGATTGCAATAATAGAAAAGACGCTGACTCTCGCTTTGTCTCGACTCACGTTCTTTCTTCTCTGCATGTGTCTCTCTTTTTCCTCTGTAAGCTTCATGAGGGCCATGCCGTTTGCTGCACCCTACGCTGACTGAGGGACCACAGGTTCAGGAGAAAAGAGAGAAAGGGCAAGGTGTGCGGGGCACATTCGGTGCCAGAGAGCTAAGGCACGCAACTGAGGCAGGCCATCTGCCTACGCAAAACACAGCACTGGCTCGGATCTAGAGACGACTTTTTGTTATACCTGATGTTAGCTTTAAGAAGGAGAAAAGATTAGAAACGATTGACGAAGGTACGTAAGCCCACTTCGGCACTTCTGGTACCTGCGATGCTACTGAGAGGCAGTTAGCTTTGCCCTACTTCAGGAAGAAGTTCAGTATGTTGCGAGCTACAGGTGGGATTAGCCTTGCATAATTACGGCTGCGGCAGTTTCTTCACGGTATAGCGACTCTTAAATGGTAAGGGTAATACAGCGCAAACTGCTACGGGGTTTTCAGTCGATAATCTAAGCAGACGTAGGTTTACAACTTCGCTCCCCATTAGACTGCCGCTTACACCCCTCCTCACGCCACGGACTCGCCAAACCCTTCCAACTCCTAGCTCTTCCTCACTGAGCACTCAAAAATGTGGCAGTGTGGGAAAGCCCTTAATCGCGGTCGACTGCCAGGCGTGACAAGTTTTGAAACAAAAATAAAACTATGTCCCCATGTCTAGCAGACAAGAGGCCGCAAATAAGTGCCACCGCAAAGCAAAACGCGTCCAAGTCGTTGAGAGACACGACAAGGCCTTACTCGTCGCACGGATTTGAATCCGTTCTTGCTTCGGCGCGACAGGGAAAGACGAGTGCCGAGCGAAAAGAGGAAACGCTGGGAGGTTAAGCAGAGCGGACTCTGGTCAGGCATGCCTTATAGGACATGCAGACGTTCAAAGATAAGGGTACGCATAGAGCGAAGAGAACAGAAAGAACGAGACTTGAGAGAGAGAACGCGCCGGGTGCTTTGAGAGAAAGCAGATGCTGGAAAGGAGATGCGTGGAAAAGCAAAGCAGAGGAGATCCAGTACCTCGAGTCTGGCCTGCTGGGAAAGTCTGCAGGGCCTATAGCTTTCTGCTAATGGGTCCAAGTGCGATAATGGCCCATGATAGCCGGTGTGCAAAACAGCAGGGAAGCGAAGAGAAATTGAAATGGGTCACTGCGACGACGACGGGGGGACTCTGCTCGCTCGCACTGCAGACGTCAGTGCCAGCATGTCGTGCCGCTCTGCGGATCAGAAACCTTGGCCGGCTTGCGCATATGCTCGCAAATTGGCCACAGGTATCGTGCGAAGTTGGAATAGGCTGTTGTTTGTACCGTCTTTTCCGGGACACTCGTCACGGGCGAAGACGAGCGCTGCCGCTAAGGGGAGACTGTGGATGTAATTTTCGTTCTGAGTCAAAAATCGACCGTCTGGATCTTGCTTGTTGGGCAGCAAAAGGCGCATTTATTAGTGCGTTATCATTAGAAGGGTCTGTGCAAGCGGAAATGGCGGCCGCCGTCTGTCAGCGGAGAGCAGGTGCCCACAGGGATGCCGCCTCGGATATAACCACCCCTCGTGTGTTAGCCTCGGCTACAACGATATTCAGTGTGCCACCTGGGATGTGAGAAACGTTTGGCTGCTTACGCATTCAAACAACCCACCGAGAATCACCTGAGAGTTTTTTCTGTTGGAAATTTAACCCTCATACGCCAATAGTCTGCTGCATGTAGGACACCGCTTTATTGTGCACTTGCTTCAACAATTTATTGTGCGAAAGATTGCACCCGCTAGCGTACGTTCAAGAGGGTCTAAACTTTTCCCGTGCAACGGTTGTGTTGTGTGCGTTCAGTTTTGTGCGTTGTGCGCGTTCAGAAAGACCTGACAGTCTTCTGTGGACGCCATTTTTGAAATTGGACCCCATCGACTACATTGAAATTTTGCTAGAAATACAAATGACTTTTGTGCATCGTCACAAAGAAACCACGACGCGTGATGAGAATTGTTCTCTTAAAATCGACGTCAAATGTTTGAAGCTTTACCACACAAAAGAGGCATCGAGTTTGCCTAGTATCATACACTGTAGGACGGCTCAAAAGTCGGTGTTCGTAAAATTTTTTCCACCAATAAAGATATGACGACTGTGAGGCTAATAAAACTTTATATCGAAAAATGTTTTAATTTTTTCAAACTTCTGAAATTTCGGCATATATGGGTTCATTTAAAATGGTCTTGTTTTTCCCCACCATTCGTTTCAAACTCCTGACGTCAACAACAAATAGGACTCCGTGATCGCCGTTAAAAATGAATAATGGCGTGCCCTACCCTCGAAGATCCGGGAACACTTCAGCGGAGGTAACAAGCGGCTTTTCTCGAGAACGCTTCGGGCTGCCAGGGTACACTAAAGCTGAAGCTAAGGCTAGGTCTTCGAACACGCATTCGAGTTACTGGATAAATTACAGGAGAAAGAATTAACACTTATTTTATAGCTATATATTTATCAGTTTTTCATGAGCTATCGAATATATCATCGCAAGCCCTCAAATTAACCAGTTCATTCATTCATATCTATGACCAGTCTCAGGTTAAGGTTGGCTTTCTCAGTAACACCGTTTTTAATGAAATTAAAACAAACGAGATAGAATTAACTCGCTTTGAAAAGCCGCTGTCTTTTCTCTTAGGCTCTTGCACATCTGAGAGCTGTTCTCGCACCTCGTTTCGCATCGGAAAATGACCGTCGTCGCGGACGGCTGTCGAACACACGGCTTCTTTTCGATAATCAGAAGAGCGCCGTGGCCGCAGGGCTATCACTGCAGGCACACTGGCCGAATCGGAGTTCCACCGGTGCAACCGGTCTCGTAATGAGCCCCCCTTCTTAGCTTCGCGTCCCGTCCGCGCGTCACGCATCGGCGAAAGCCGTTATCCTCTAATTGCGCCCAGGAACACCTGCGCTGCTGAGCAAACATAGCAGCCGCGTCTCGATCGAACTGCCGGAAAATGGGCGCGTGCTGCTCCGTGCGGGAAAGACGCGTTTAGAAGCGAAGTCATCGTCGGCTGACTGCCAAGACACGCGGCAGCGACCCGCGGAAGCTGAGAAGACTTCCGCCCATAATTCCGCCCCGGGAATTATACAATAACTAACATTCTTTACTCACGAAGAAGCGTGCAATGCCTAGAATCGGGGTTGCTGCCAGTCGCGAGGAGAGCCAGCGTATGTCGGCAGCGTATGTCTCCTAAGCGGGAATACGTCGTCTGCTCTTCCAGACAGAATAAGATGAAATGCTCCCTAACTCGTGAAGCAATGTCACACTGGCTTTTGCCCAGCTGGTTAAGCAAGGAATGCGTCGCATGAAAGCTGAGATCGGCATTCGTTTCTGTAACAAGTCAGTCACGGCAGGGTACAGCTTCACAAGCGCTGCACTGTTTTGGTAAGACGGCGAGGCTCTGAACGCCCTCGAAGCGTCGCCGACCGACTCGGAGGAGTTGGCACCGTCCACGGGGTGTGCAGCAGTGCACCGAGGCGGAGCTGGCGGCGGACGCTGTACGCGAGGTCTCCCGGGGAGAAGAGAGCTGTGTCGACCGCCGCCGCGACTGGACTTGGCAGCGCAGTCGGATGCAGGGAGACTCTTTTTGGCCCAATGGCGGAGGGGAACGATGCGGAAGGCATTTTTCATTGAGGCAGAAAGGAAAAAGAAACTCTTAGGGTCAGCATTTTGATGCTGATTCTGTCGTAGCTTCGCCTTGTGGCAATGACGCGATAGAGCTAACGGGTTAATGTCCATATATGCGGAATTGATCATTCTCTACTCCACACTTACATTTCGCTGGGAGTCCTCCTACCCCTCCTGCGGCAGTGGTGCAGCGGTTAAGCGACGCGCCACTGCCGCGTCAGGTGGCTGTTTCAGAAGCAGCCACGGGTGGGGCTTGTGCGACCAAGGTTGCTCTTCCCGAGCAACCTGTCGCGAAGAATCATTAACTTAACCGCCACCTGCCAAGGTGGGCAGTCTGTGATGATGTCAACGGGTATCACCGTTTCCGTTCGGCACAGACACTTCTAGTGCTAACGCATTAATGTGTGCAGTGAGAGAAATGACCCAGTGACGAGTGAGTAAGGGGCGGAATGAGAGAGAGAGATTAATCGGAGCCAGTGGAACCTGTTTGGGTTGTTTTCATCACTGAAAGAAATGCCGACAATATTTCGCTGCCCCCCCCCCCCCTCCTTGCTTGTTATGTCCCAAAAAAGAACGCTCGAAATAGGAAGCAGGGCAACAACTTATAGTTTCAGATTAATAACCAACAAGAGTTGTATCGGACAGCATAACTATTGTTATGACTGCTAAGACCCGTAAAAAAATAAAATAAGTGGAAGTGTGGCTAACTTACTTCATTCCTAACACAGCGAAACTCTCATCAAAAATTGATAGCAATAACATGAAGCCTCATTCCAAGCAAGGAAAGGAAGAACAAATAAGCGTCCTAAGTCTCAAACTGTGGAAGAGAGTACAAACAGCACTACTTAGAGGACAGCGGAAATAGGTTCGAGAAGTTCGAGAAGTTCGAAAAGCTCTTCTGCCCTTCTTATTCGACTCTCTAAGTCATCATAATGATTGACACGTTCGTACAAACTATACGAGAAGGCTATAAACTTCATGCAATCGCTCATACTTAGATTCTCGGTGGAAACGACTATTCATTTGATGTCATCTTACAGGAATGAAGAAATGCTTCTACCGTATTCAAAATATTGTCCATCATTTTCGTAGAATCGAACCGTCGAATCACGTTGCCGCACCGGCGGTAACAATCAACTGTCATAGCGAATTGGTGAAAGCGTGAGTTTAGGTTATATAATGATCAGCATGTTTTCCCCTAACCACTTCTGTGTACAACGTCGGCGTGACTGCGCAAGCGCATGATAAATTATACGCAACGCCACCTTTCTTCACCTGATAATTGGGATGTTTCGTGCTTCTGTGTACGACTACGACAGGCCTTTACATGCGATGATGCCGTTCGATGAACTAGAAGCCTCCGACGCCGGTTAGATACGTCTAGGGTTTGGCCTGCCGGATTCGCTGATGTTGACCACGTCCGCCAACACACAGTAGGCGAGCACGGTAAACAAAGCAAAAACTTTGGGATTTGCTAACCACATTCTTAAAGAAGAAATCATTTGTAAGTTGGGCCACAATTCCCAAATTTCCAAATATTCCAAAGTTCCCAAAAATTTTGGAAGCATGCGCTCCTCAGGAAATGGATTAAGGTGGATTAGTGAGAATTAGCGGGTTGATTAAGGCGGAGGACTGCGTCGGGTTAATATATTCCCATTTGATAATCCAGTAGAAGGTACTCGAGCATTATAGATGCTCATATTTTCAAATTTGGCTGTGCTGATGACGTCACGACCTTCTCGACCAATCAGGGAAATTCGTTACGAAGAAACCAGGTGGTTTCTGCAAGACGACGACCATGGCGTTAAAAAGAACGCGATTCTTGGAAGCGCTCCCTTCCTTTCTGAGTCCGGCCTCATTTGAACGCTCACAGTTGTTCTCGTGAGAGCCGAACTTTCACATCCCGGCGGTGCGCTGACGCGAAGGCGGGGACAGCCGGCTTCCGCACCGCCTTCCGCGAGTGAAGGACATCCACGCCCGAAACCGAAGCGGGCTTCAAACGGAACGAGTCACGCCGGTTTCCTCGCAAATAAAGAGGAAAGGCGTTCGCCTTGCGAGCCCCAATTTCCTCTTCCGGCAACACCGCACCGACGTCGGATAAACGGGGCGAAGGGCTCCGCAAAACTGCCCTTCCCAAAATACAAATGAGAATACCTAAAAAAATAAAAAAAGCGCGATCGCCGTCCTTGTCGTCGTCGGTCAAAACGGGCCGCGCTCAGCGAGGCGGCGTCGGCTGCGGTTCCCCTATGCGGTGGGCAGGACGGCAAAATTGATTGTTGCCATAATGACCTGAACGGAGCTGTTCGACCGCAACTTGTGTTAGAAGCGCTGAAGTGGAGGGCGTACGCTTTATCCGACACGGGTTAAAAGAGACCGCAGTTGCGCGGTCGCCGGCATCACGACGTCAGCTGACAACAGCGCTGCCTTGCACGTGATGAGATTGTTTTAAAAAAGATTACTGCGATCATTTTTTGGTCGAATATTCGCGGAAAACGTTTACTGACCCGGAGTACCCGGTTTGGAAGCCGACCGCGGCGGCAGCGTTTCGACGGAGGCGAAACGCAAGGGCACCCGTGTTCTGTGCGATGTCAGTGCACGTTAAAGATCCCCAGGTGGTCGAAATTATTCCGGAGCACTCCACTACGGCACCTGTTTGTTCTTTCACTCCCTCCTTTATCCCTTCCCTTACGGCACGGTTCAGGTGTCCGCCCAGATGCGAGACAGATACTGCGCCATTTCCTTCGCCCAAAAACCAATTTCATTTCATTCCTGGTTTATTTATGGACTCCACGTCAAGCGCAACCTGAATTCTTTTGACAAAAACAAAAAAAAAATGAAACGCTGAAAACAACCCGCTGAAAAAAAGAAGAGTATTCTCGAGAAAGGATTTCGAGTCTTTCTAAAGGAAGTAGCAGTTACTATACAAGTCACGTATTTTACAGTGGAAAGAGCGTCCAAGTGCTTTTTACCTAGGCACCTCATTCCAATACTCGGTGTTAACACGACAAGAAAGTATTTAACATTCTCGCGCTCTTTCCTGCCCCTTCGTTAACCAATAAACCCGGCATTCGCTACCTTGCTATCGACAGCACAGCGCTTTCGTCACCGCCCGGCACTTACCGCGACGGAGTGAGGCAAGGTCCTGTAAACTAAAAATAAAAAGAAATATCGAACCGGGCTGCCGTCAAGGACTCGTTATCTTTATCCGCATGAATTAAACGAAACGAGTAAAAAAATATAGAGAGGCAGAGAGAAGACCCATACGCCACATTTCTCGCATATCGCCATGCTCGTTGCGCGATGACCTCACCTCGCCTTGGACAGAAACAGCGAGGCTTTATTCTTTTTTTTTCTTTCTGTGAGTCGAGCTGCAATGGTTGCAGCGTTTGGCAAGAGTTCAGCCAATCGAGGTGCCTGGGACGTCGAAGGGACGTCCCACTCGCCTCCTGTCAGGGACGTCGGCTGGCTGTCCTTTTCACTCTTGTCAAAGAACTCGTCCCCTTTGTTCGCAGTGGGAAAGAAGCACACGTGGGGTCGGTAATCAGCTCTACCGACACGACGCCGTTAGTGGCTATGTGAAACAAAGGATTTACTTCCTTGACCCTGGTGCAATTAGAAAGAGCTCCTTCGTGTAGGCCTTCGGCGCACCAAACGGGGATGTACAAGCCTGGCTGAGAAAAAGATTTCACCCCTTTCGCTGCAGCCTGTTCTCAAGCGGCGACTTGAACGAAGCTCGTTAGGTATTTTTGCCTTGCGTCGAAAGTTTCATTTCAGCGAAGTCGTGCAAATAGGAAAAGTAAAACCCGTGCCATCGTTTCAAAACGAGAATACTTCCCTCTTTCGAAAGTACCTGACAGCAGTTGATATCCCACAGCGACAGCTGTCAAGGTTGTTGACGTAATGCACCTGGTGCAATGCTTCACGCTGACTGGTAATAGGTGAAGGTCACGTGTGACGCTATGACAACGCGCCACTCTAACTGATGCACCAAGAGTGACGTCACGCATGATCTCATGACGATGATCAGCCAGAATGACAATCACCAACTGGTCTGGACAAGATAACATCACTCGTGATGCCATTGGCAGTGCACTATAGAGAGGTGCTAATGCATGTTTAGCAACATAAACGCAACAAACATTCTACATCATCGATGCGCATGGTTGCTAATAAGTGCTCCTACTGGACATCGGAGGGCTTATCATTGCGCTAATTCGCAATACCGCAATCCGAAATCGTCCGGTCATTTTAAGAGCGCGAGCTCTTACTACTTACGTTTGTCAAGGACGCGCCTGTCTGCAATGAAGGTCAAATGGACCAAAACAGTAACCACGTGACCACACCACATCATACAGCAACTGTGGGCGCGTAGCGCCTCAAGTGACACCTGTACTTTCCTGGAACCTGGAAATTGAAAATTGGTTTTTGTGGAAAGAAAAATGATGCAGTATCTGTCTCACATATCGGCTGACACCTGAACCGCGTCGTAAGGGAAGGGATAAAGGAGGGAGTGAAAGAAGGAAGAAAGAAAGAGGTACCGTAGTGGAGGGCTCCGGAATAATTTCGACCACCTGCAGATCTTTAACGTGCTCTGACATCGCACAGCACACGGGCGCCCTAGCGTTTCACCTCCGTCGAAACGCGGCCGCCGCGGTCTGGTTCGAACCTGGAACTCCGGATCAGTAGGTAGCTTTAGCCAGGGATTAAAAATACGGCGAGGCATTCTAAGACGACGCGACCAAATGCATGCTGCTGGCTTTTGTATAGAGAAAGTCACATTATTTTTGTATTGTGCTTAATTGCGTAATTAGACGATATTAATTAACCGACTTCGGAAGCAACATAGATAGGCAAAAAAGGTCAATGAGAAAGTTTTAGAATGGTCTGCGAAACTTCCGTTTGAACAGTTTTTAACGCTCCATCCATAACGTATCAGCTTTTTTCCGCTCACCGCGAATGCCCGAGAAATGCAAAAAAATACCACATGAAATGCCCACTTGCGCGCCGCGATTGCAGTGCTCCCAAACGTTGCGTATAGGAACTAACAGATAATATAGCCCGGTGCGCTGCCCCTTAAAAGGCGCGACAGGGTATACCGACCCTGCAGCTGGCTGTGCGATTTACGCCAGCGGTATGCTTCTCTCGTGGCGCGGCGATGACCGACCTGACCAACGTGGCAGGTGACAGCTAAAATATTGATTGTTCGCATGAGGTTGCCGAGACAGATCAATCTGGGCCGCACAAGCCACAGCGGTGGCAACATCTGCCGTAGGAGGCCTGTGGCAATTTGGAAAAACACGTCCATCAGTTTTGGACAAAAAGGTGCGTTATCGAAATATTAATGCGTAGCAAAATGTTTCTTTTAAAGTTTTTCCATCGCTCTCATTATGGCATCTAGCCACAGTACTCCGATGGAGCAGTTAACACTGCTATATAAAACCAATGGGGAACGCTTTTGACGACCGCAAAAACGTTCATAGCAAAAAAACGCAATCCTGGGGTCGGGAGGTCTGCGGATATATTGATTGCTGTAGTGAAAACTTACAATATATGAAAAAATTGCGCTCATAAACTGTTCAAAAATGTTTTGCCCAGGATTGTTGGGTATGCAATGCCATGTAATATCTACTGAAGAACATGCTTCAGTTTTAACAACCGAATCTGGTAACGCATGCCACGGGCTCATTTGGTAAAAAGTGCGCGAAAAAATATGTCTGCTGTTAAAAGGAAAACATTATTCACTGATATGTGTCCTGTTGTTCTCCCAGAACCTTTGTACATGGCCTTGTGCCGTGGAGGCCCAGCGGTAATGTGCTGAAACGAGCAAAGAAAATGCAGGTTCCACCAGCAACCAAAACTTTCTTTTTTTTAGAACTACACCAAAATACAAAATATTCCGGTTAAGAAGTTTTCAGAGGCAAAGGGCTTATTTCTACCATGGTAATCACACTGCCTTATTTGCAAGCAACCAGAGACAATACTCCATGTTTTTTTTTGCATTGCTGGGAAGAGATTTATTTTTGGGATGTTTTGCAGAGAACATTCAAGAAAGAATCTCCGCTACACACATCCGGCATCCGATACTTATCCACAGACAACGATGGTGGTGTACCCATTGATTCCTGACGGGCTTCCCCAGTGTTTGGCGGCGCTCACGAATGGCTGGTTATTACTGCGACCCGGAAGCACGGCCTGCATGCATGTATTTTCGGGAAGGCATGCACTGGTTTGCTGAGGTACACAAAGTTGCCGATGATGTTCCTGACTGGCTCACTAAGGTAGAACACTTGTTGGCGCTAAAGGGGTTTTAATTTCCAGAAGACAGCCTTGCTGGCCTGTTGTGTTCTGGCATAAGTTCTTTTCGTGTAAAGCCTCTTTTGATGGTTTTGCGTGCTATGTGAAAATTCGGCAATAAAATAAAAAAAAGGAGGGGGAAAGCTTTGGCTCAAAACATAACGCGTCTGACTAAAAACCAGCAGAATCCAGTTTCGACTCCTGGCAAGTTCATTCCTGTCTTTTTTTTTTTTTTTTACCACGGCGTGCAGGGCGCGGACACGTAATCGCGCATTGACCGAAGCCATGCTGTGAAGTACCAGCAACAACTCTCGCTGTGAACTGAAATCTCGAACAGCAAGCGTTTTTCGCAGTAGCGTACACGATACGTGCAGGCTCGACGGCGTCCTGCAGCCGGAGGGGAGGCAAACGGTGTCCCTTCGCAATCCTCTGTTGGACAGAAGCCGACACGCAGCCGAGCCGAGGCGGGGGGCCTTGGCGGTCTCCTCCAGCCGCTGTTAGCCTTGAGCGCCGCCGCACGCGTTGCCGCAACGACAGCAAGCGGGACGCGCTGCTCGAGTCGGCTTGCGCCAAAAGCGTCGCACACTGCGTTGTTTCCGTTCGGCCAGTGCTCACCGCTTGCAGCTGGCGGCCTTGGAGCACAGAGACCAGTAGCACTAGGCAAGCATCCCGAGCAGGAGAATGAGCGTACTTTTGAGCGCACCCAGGAGGATGAGGACGAGTTTGTGGGCGACGGGTGGTTCCCTCAGCGTAAAGCGTAAAGGCCAACGGAAAGGTGTTTGTACGAAGCTGTGTACACTCGCAGTAAAAGGTTCACGAAAGAAATTAGAAGCGGAAAATTAATTTATTTACCATCCTTCCATGCATCCTGGAAAACATATATGCAGCCTAATTGTTACTGTGCGAATTACAGCGTGTACAATTAAATATAAAGCAACACGATGCGAAGAAATTTACTGTACAACGTCGCCTCCCATCGACTTTTGACGGCTGATGCACATCCAAGTCTCCAGTAGGAATTTCAGGAAACTTTGTTTTTGCTCAGCAAGATTGCGGCGGATGCAGTTTAGAGGCCGAATAGCCAAATATAGCACACAAGCCTTCAGCGGGGACCAGTTTGTGTTGCAATACTGGTAGAGTAGTGCTGAAGAGACTCACTCGGTCCAGCAGCTTTATGCCTGCCTCGCAGGCCTTCGAAAGAGTCCGGAGAGCAATGTCAAGCCAGGAGATAAACGTCCAGTGTGAGATCCACAAGATAGGCCTTTTGAAGAGCTATATTTTGTTCGGTGAAGCGGCCTCGACTATATTATTGCTTGCCACTGTAGTTGCCAGGCTCAATTCAAGAATGAAGCGGCAAATGCCCATCAAAGGAGGTCTTCCAGCCAATGGCGCCGACCGATTGTCATGCCGTGGCGGTTTATACGTGGCAAATTCCAGGTCACGCTACGCCAACCCGCTGTCGCTCTAGCGTTATTGAGGGTTAACCCCGTTGTGGCGAAAATCGGTCGTCGCCCCTGACTGGGGGACCCGCTTTCAGGGGCACGTCCCGCTTCGTCCTTGAGTGAGCCATGAGGGGCTAGTTGGCATGACATGATTACAGAACATAAAACTGAGCAGGGGACAAGACACAGAAGAGAAGCAAACAGGACGAGCTCAGTCCTTGAGCTGTATCCGACCACCAGGCTCACCTCTGCGGAAAAGGAAATGGGACGAAGCCCGACGGTGGCATCCTCTAAGAAAACACATTGCACG
The DNA here is from genome assembly GCF_052857255.1 of Amblyomma americanum. Taxonomy (NCBI): domain Eukaryota; kingdom Metazoa; phylum Arthropoda; class Arachnida; order Ixodida; family Ixodidae; genus Amblyomma; species Amblyomma americanum. Next base: position 2,581,854 of record NC_135506.1, on the reverse strand, counting down.
ACTATAAAGCTGGCTGACGTGCGGTCATTAGCACCCAAGTCCTAAACATGTAAAAAGATAACACTTGGGGTAGTGACACTGGTGATATTTTGTGGCACCCGATGCTGCTACTATGGCGTGCGCTGGAAGGACGGCTGGTGTTGCTCTGACTGAAGTTGAAATCCGAATCGTGCCCTGGAGATTATCGTGTTTCCAACATATGGTGCAGCCAGAACCTCCTGTCTACGTACCGCGCTGAGCAAGTACTCTGTATAAGTGCGCCTAGAATCTCTGCTCGTAAACTCTTAGGAGAGATGAACAGAGGAATAGAGGGGGATAGACCAATCGTGTCTGCACCCTGCCCAATTTTGTTCGTACTCGCAAAATCAGTAAAACTTGAGTCATCTTGGCGACTTCACTTTCGTAATACCTCTTTCTGCTGAGCCGGGTGAGGCTCACGTAATAATAAAAGGATGCAGGTAAACACCCAGTCCACTTAGAGGTCGTTCCGTCGCGCAATGACATTTTCAGAAACAAAAAAAAAATGGAGGAAAAACCGGCGGCGAAGGTAAACAGTTGGAAGAGGGCGTGATTATGTAAATGCGACCTTCCAAAGGAAGTGTCCGCAACGGAACAGTGAACAAAAACGAAAACCTAATAAATAAGACAACAATAGCCAGGCAAGCACGTCCGCTGCTGCGGCTTCTGTGCCGCAATGCCTCCGAGTCACGCGAGGCATATATGCGCAACTGCGCGGCTTAAGTGCGCTGCGCGCAGTTGGGGCTTCGGACGTTCTATATGAGCGGTTGGAACGACGCTTACCTTTTCTTCCAAATGTTTGTCTTTAATTTTCTAGCCTCTTTTTTCCTTTAATTTTCCACATCGCGATCGAGGGATTGCTCAGCTTCGAGGTCGCGCGAAAGGCACGGTTTTTCACCGAAACAAAGGGACCCCTCTACCGGGAGGGTGACGTCAGCCGCTGGTTAAACGGCCTCGAAACAACGGTGAATACAGCACCGCCCGTGCGAGCGCGCACAAAAAGAAGCTTGGCAGTTTCCGCAGACGGCTACGCAACCCAGTACTTTATGCAGCTCCCCACGAAGTGCTTGTTACGTCTGCCTCCGCATTACCCGTGGTTCCGCACGGCCTCGTCGTGCACAGCCAAGCCCGGCGCCGTTATCTCGCACCAGCATATCGGGGCCACGTTGAGAGACTAGAATCGCTCCGCCGAGCAGCGAGTGCTTCAGTGGCGAGAGCTGTGCGGTCGGAGCTTGTTCCTTTTCGTAAGTCCTTACAATTGCGACGCACCGAGCCTGATGTTGCGAGGGATATGGCGGCACTCAACTCTAACACTAGCAGGCCGAGCGCTAAGTCATCAACATCTGAGCAGTGCGATCGCCTGGACATCGTGTCATAAGCGCGTGTCTACACTGCAATCTACAATTTATACACAGATAACCGACAGAACAAAGCCTACCGCACGCTGCTAAACGGTACTGGGGACGCGAAGGCGCCAGAGAACGATTTGCACCTGTACACACAGATAAGATAAAGGGAGGTATATAATGTGAAATTTTAGCTGAATCTAATTTTTAAAGGCGTAATATCTCGACCGGTTGTGTGGTCATGAGTTTGTTAGCCACTCGACATTCCAATGTAAAAATCTAGGTTGATTTCGACCGTGATTCGTTCTTTACCGAAAGCTGCAATATGAGCGCTATAGCTCGTGTTTTTGTTGTCGGCGCTGCTGCGTTCTGTCTGTCTGTTGTTGCCAAGAAGAAGAAAGAAAAGGAAAGTGAACAGGCCTGTTCACTGGCTCAAGCCGAGCCACAATCGCTACCACGTGCAGATAGAAGGAGAGTTGAAAGATGGGATAGAAAGACAGGTTGGTAAAGACACGCTAAAGACACGGCCGATCCCGGAGGTAGTGCAATACCGGGCCAATCGGTGGTGGGAGTGAAGCATCCTTTATACAGCCGCTGCGACTGTGCACCAAAACTTCGACCACTTGTTCAGCAGCAGTGCTTTGAGCCCTGGGCCACTGATTAGCATGCGCTGAATTCGTTATTACACTGAAATTACGAGTTAGTTCCGTCTCAGAGATGAGGCGGAGTAACTCTTTTTCAGCCAGGCGAGCGGCCAGACTACTCCGTTCATAGCCGGAATCGTTGTCTTTATACCCTGCCTCGCCAGCTCCCCGGCTGCCACGCAAGGGCGCGTGTGGAAGCTGCGAGCTCGAACGAGTGTTCTTCCTCGTTTCCCGCCAACTTTTACGCGCGAAAAGAGTTCGCGCATGCGGAAGGTGGCACGGTGTGTAGTTTCCTTGGAACAAAACTTCGCCGGTGGCTCCTTCGCCGCTGTTCTTCCTTTGGGAGTCAGCCACTTTCACTGAACGCCGCGTTTTTTTTTTTTTTGTATTGCAATTCATACTCTGAAATAACGATTTTGGACTCTTGAGACCGACAGACACGCAGCTGCTACGATGTCTGAAGCGAATGGGCTGAGAGTTCGTGTGTTCTCTTAAAGGGACTATGCAATAAATTAATTGAGATTACGTAAAGCAGACGAGAGATAGGCATTCGATCACTCGTCACCCCAGTGCAAGAATTTTTGAGCTAGCATCAACAACAGCGAAGATATAGACGATTAAAAATTACGCTCCTCCTCTCCCCCCTCAACTCGTGCACGAGGAGCGCCAGAAAAAAATAAAGAAAACAGCTCTGGGACTGGGCCCCGCCTGTGAATACGTCATCAGATGACGTTCGCTTTTCAACTTCCGGTTATCGCTCCCAGCCCCCCAGCAGCAGCGTCGGCTGCGTGGCGGCATCTCTCCGGTCTCTTCGCCTTCCTGTACTGCGGCGCGCGTCGGGTTTCTTTGCTTGTCATCTGTGGTAATTAGCAGTAATAAATCCGGACCTCGATGTGCGACTGCTCGCTTTTACGGCCGCGATGGGCATCGAGCCTTATGCGTGCGCACGAAGAGCCGCGCGAGTGGCTCCGGAACTGCCGACAGAAGGAGGCGGCAGAGGAAAATTGAAACCATATGCGCGAAGGCAATGCTTTGGCTCGCGCTTGCCCGAGAGGGTCGCGCGGCGGCACGAGCAGACGATTTTCACGGCTACCGGAAGTGTGCTCGTGACGTCGTGGCTGCCGTGGCTCCAGCGAATGAGAGCGTGTGGTGGCCTGGCGACGTCATGGGTAGTGTGACGTCTTTCTTCCATGATTTTAGTTCCGAAATCGGTCACTACGAGCACACCAATCGGCCCGCGAATTGAAAAAAAAAACACGGATTTAAAAGTTCATAATAGAGTGTTTTAGTTTCACGTACGTAGAGGGTTCACGTACGCAAACGTGAGAAGTCTACGTAGCCTGCACGCAGGAGGTTTGAAACCCTTATAGTTACACGTACGCGAAACACGCTGCGCGTTATGCCTAGCGCCATCTACTAAGAAACACAGACACTGGTTGGAGCCTAAATCATCCAAGACAAGTCTTTAAGCCAAGCCATTCATAGCGAGACTGTTGTTATGACGACGACCAACGCTACTTCGTCAGGCTTAACAGCTGAAAAATCGCCATTCTGTCTGAAAAACAAAAGCTATTTGTCGCTTGAAACCTTATGCGAGGGTAAGAATGGGCAAATCGAAGGCGAATACAACAGCTTAGAACACGATATCGCGTCGAGGGATTAGCGACGAAGCTGTTATCGCAGTGAAGCGGCGGGAAGGGCGCCGCCATGTTTGTCAACGCTACGTACGCAAGCAACGCAAAGACCGCAACGTAAAAATCCGAATGTCACGTACGTACGTGAGACTCGCGCATACCCCTTGCGTTCTGCGCATGCGCACTGGTCACCCGTAAGAGCTCTACGTATGTGAAGCCTCTACGTACGTGAAACTAAAGCTCTCTAATAAATTGCCGGCTCAGTTCTGAAGACTCATAGTTGGTGTGAATGCTTCTTAGCATCATTTCTAAGCATTGAAAACATTTACAAGTGACTTTTTATTCGTTGCAAAGTCCCTTTAAGGAAATTTCTTTGCACAGTCTACAGACTGTCCATAGACTTCTGTCTATAAAGTCTACACACTCTATAGACAAACCCTAAAGAACAGTCTATAGGCAATACAAATCCTATAGACAGTCTATAGACAATATGTAGGTTTATGGCCATACACTTTTAGTAGACCTTTGTCTATAGACAGTCTACAGACTATGCATAGACAAAAAGAAATACACACACACACACACACACACACACACACACACACACACACACACACACACACACACACACACACACACACACACACACACACACACACACACACACACACATATATATATATATATATATATATATATATATATATATATATATATATATATATATATATATATATATATATATATATATATATACGTGGGCAATAGTCTATAAGGAGTTCATAGACTGTCTATAGACCATTTTTATAAGGGTTACACGGCGGAGCACACTAGAGCAGCTTAAAAACCCACCGACGCCGAGTAGTATTTGTGATGAGAGCAATACGGTCGCGCCGGACGTCTACAAGACACGGTAGATGTCTTATCCGTCACGTCCTACAGGTCATTGTGGACGTCCGTGTGCATCGGATATTCCGGATGTCAGATCCATAATGGCCGTAGGGTACGTGAAGACGTTTTTTTTTTTTCTAGCGCTAAATTCACGACACTTGAAGGAGCAAGTCACTGTTGTCAGATTACTGCTCGTAAAAAAATGCGTCTTTACGTCACTAACCGACGAGGCCATATATTTTCTTTGTTGTACTTGTGTCGGATATCTTTCCGCAAAATTAGCGTGCTTGATGTTTTTTTTTTGTCTTAGACATACAAAAGACATCCGGGACAGCGAATTTGAAGACGTATTAGCTGAGATATCAATCGTCCACACGTGGCCAGCTAAAGACATCTAAATGACATGCCGCCGCATCGCACGGCAGCATTATTTATCGGCGACGCTGCTCGAGTTTTATAACAACCCATTCGGCCTCATCGCTGGCAAGAGATGGGAAAGTCGTGGGCAACGAATGGGAAAGTCGTATCGCGACGAAGGACTCACCAACATAGCAAGAACGCAGTTGCCAGGAGATTGCTCTCCTTGCGTGCTCCAGTTTCTCTCATGAATAAGAACTAGCGGCCCAACGGACTCGCACTTCGAGTTGCCACCAAGGCTGCTCGCGACGTGAAAATTTTTCATCTATTTTTATACGTTTTCCCCGTTCTCACCAATGGCAGATAGCCTGGGATGCCTTGCTAGTGCAGAACTGCTGTCTGCAAACCTTGCTGCTATAATCCTGTTTTACTATTTTTTATTTTTCAAGTTGTTAACCTCGAAATTAGTAATGAATGCATCTGCCCAGTCCAAAGGACCCCGCTGACTGAGGACATGACGCGCTTCTTAATGACTATACAACTTTAGCGGCTTTTAATCGCCAAGAAGCGAGCTCCTGCTAGCCAGAAAAGCACACGGGCAACTTGAGGACGTTTCTTGATTCTTGATGATCCCCGCACTCTTTCTCAACCCCCGCTCCGAAAAGATGTATGCCCCCGTTCCCATCGACGGGGCTCTCGGAGGCGAGAGAGTCGGCAGGCGCGATCGAAACACGCGACGACCTCGGATTCCGCGTGACCGCGCCATCCTGAAAAACTGGACCGTCGCGCGACGCCCGAGTCTGTCGAACGCGCGCGGCGGCCTTGGAAGTCGCCGAGCCAATGCGAGGCTCGTCTTCGCTCTCATCTTTCGGGCCAAGATCGCGTGCCATTTTCCCCCCGCTTCTTTTACTCAACTCCCACGTATCTTGAAGCAAACAAAAATACACTAGAAAAGAAAGGGGTGATCCCCACCACCCAACGTCCGACCGACCAATCCTTGGCCGCTGCTTGCTCGTGCACCGCAATAGACCGCTTATCGGCAAATCCACGGCGTGGGTCCATTTTTGGCCAGCGAGGAGGCACCGTCGAGAGAGAGAGAGAGAGAGAGTGTGTGTGTGTGTGTGTGTGTGTGTGTGTGTGTGTGTGTGTGTGTGTGTGTGTGTGTGTGTGTGTGTGTGTGTGTGTGTGTGTGTGTGTGTGTGTGTGTGTGTGTGTGTGTGTGTGTGTGTGTGTGTGTGTGCGCGCGCGCGCGCCCCCCTGTGTGTGGCACCCGCGGAGAAGGCGCGTGCATTCTCAGCTGACGCGAGGTTATGGGTCAGTTGTTCGAGGCCGGCGCTTCCAAAAGAAGGCGGCATAGTGAAGTGGATTCTAAATAGAGATACAGACTCCTTGGCCAGTAACGGTAAACAGCTGCTAAATACATAGCAAAGATAGCAAGAAATGGGAAGGAAGGAAGGAAGGAAGGAAAGGAAAGAAGAAAGGAAGGAGGAAATGAAAGAAGGAAGGAAGACGGAAGGAAGGAAGGAAGGAAGGAAGGAAGAAGGAAAGGAAAGAAGGAAGGAAGAAAGGAAGACGGAAAGGAAAGAAGGAAAGAAGACGGAAAGAAAGAAGGAAGGAAGGAACGAAGGAAGAACGAAAGGAAGGAAGGAAGGAAGAACGCAAGGAAAGGAAGGAAGGAAGGAAGGAAGGAAGGAAGGAAGGAAGGAAGGAAGGAAGGAAGGAAGGAAGGAAGGAAGGAAGGAAGGAAGGAAGGAAGGAAGGAAGGAAGGAAGGGAAAGAGCACAGAGAGAGCACGAAAAATTCCTAACCTGTTGATCCTATTAGATCGTGTGGAGGTACTTACCTCAGAATAATCAGCCGGCAAGACAAATGCGCACTTCTTCAGTTAAGCCTATCGGCCCGTTATCAGTATTCGAGGTAGCCGCGTATTGGCAAAAAACTAAATACATCTACTACCGTACCTTGAGATTCTGGTGCACGCTACCCGCTGGTCGACATCAACTTGAAGCTCTCCACTTCGCTGCGACCTGAATTATGGCCGTAACCTTGGCCTAGGCACGTAAGAATCCATTAATATTAACTGGGCATCTTTTTGAAATTAGACGACTGTCGAACATTATAAGTTCTCTTAATCATCATTAATCTTTTCTGGCTTGAGACAAGTGACGCATCCTTAAAACAACGTGAGATACGTGATACGTTTCTATTTTGCTATTTTGAGAGTGCAGTCTTCAATGGAACTGGGTTCAAATGCGATGTCTTCAGGGTTGTAAAGATATCATTTCCTAGCATGTCGGTGATAAATGAGGAAGTCATTTATTTTAGTGTGCGAAATGTAGAAACCATAATTTCAGTGTTAATGTTAGTCTGAAGTTTTACCTTCTGGTGTTCTACATTTACAAGCCTCTTTTCTCGCAAGGACGCAACTTCAGGTCAAGATGGCGCGAGGTGAGCCGTAATGCTGTATGCTACGGCCGTCTGGAAGGCCACACAGAAGAGAATCAATCACAGCCTCAGCGCTAATTCAATGTTTAGGCCATCAGTTCTGTTTTACAGAGTAGCCCCAGTGTACGCCTCTGCAGAAGCTCCTGCCAACAAGCCCGCACGCGACCGGATAAGATTTCAAAAAATGCCGTACCTCTGGCGAACGCTGGTTCCATAACGTGATTCGTTTGTCGGCACGATGAGAGAGTTCAGGTGGCCACGAAGAAATGTTGCTTGGGAATTGTCAACATATCGCCCGTCCTTGTCGCTGTTATTGAAAAGGAAACTTTTTATTTTTGGTGGCGGCTGTTTTGCATGAAGGAGCGTTCTTTCTTTCCGTTGCAATTAGTAACTAATACAGCAGGTCACACGAGTGGGGCCCTTATTCGAGTGCATATGGTAACCACGGGATGCTTCGTGCGTGGCCGTGCACTTGACACTGCTGGTATGTCTTTGTGACAAATTTTGTTCACGAGAGTCTGAATCCAGAGTTTCGTTGGCACCGAGAGAGTAAAACCCGCGATTGTAAAATGTTGCACCACGAAGGAAATGAAAGAATAAAGCGAAAACAATGAAGTACGTGTGCTCGGAGAGAATCTCCACAAGTAGCAGCACTTCCCACGCTGTATGTCCTTGTTCCAGGGAATGTCCGTCATCGCCAAAGAGAAAGAGGAGCTGCGCTTTCTCTTTACCCAGGTGTCATTTCCGCCAAAAAAGGGACGACTTGCGAACAAACAGCGCTACTGTCGCACGGATACATACTGTACGCAAGGTAAAATCGTCAAAGTGCGTCACGCTTCTTTCCACGAAGCGCCCAGCGAAGAACCAAAGGCACTGAGAGAAGGGAAAGAGAAAAAGACAACGTCAAAACTCTCTTCAGTTTGAGATGCCCTCAGAAGAAAAAATGAACTTTGTTTTTCCTCCCACGACGTCGTCCTCTGCGCAAGGTAGCTTCCGCGACTGGCGCTTATAAAAAGAAAGAAGCAATGGAAAACAAGGAAAAGATAGGAAGAAGAAATAGGAGCGAAAAAAAGAACGACCGCTTCCTTCCGCGCGTTCGAGCTTCATCGGCCGCCTCTCGGAGCCCAGCGCAGCGCGGTCCCCTCCTCGAGGCTTCGCGTCGCGACCAAGACCGCACGGCCGGCAACTTGGAGTCCTCCGGCGGCGAGCTTCGTCCCTGTGCCTCCCAGCGCTGAAAAAGGCCGCGGGGAAGTTGGGCAAGCTGTCCTCCCTCCACCACCAGCCAGCCGCGCACCGACACAATGAGAGCCAGGCCCGCTAGCGAGGCGGCGAATAAGGCAAGCCATTGTGCAACTTTGGGGGGCAGCGAAGGCGGCAGCAGAGAGCGCGCCGTGCGAAGCGGGCGTTGCTGCGGCAGCACTGACCGCTCGCTTGATGGTCTCGAGAACGAGCGCTTTTCTTCGCTTTATTTTTCTCACGCGAGAGGGAGTGTGTGCGTACATATTTACGCGGACATACGTTGGCGTTGGGTGAATGCGAGCGCGTGGGTTGACTGCTAGCGTGCGCTGTCGCGTGCATGTCTGCGTAGGGCATTGTGCGTCTGTGCCGACGCGCTGAAATGAACACGTTTTCTGCGGGCGCGATCTAAATGGCTCCTTTGCTGGGTGCTTATGTGCGCGCGAAAGTTGAACATCGGTACGCCGAATGTTCTCCCCTTGATCGGCGAAAAAGAAATAAAAGGAAAGATTAACTGTGCCCCATTTGGTGGTACTTTCGGAAGGAAGATGCTAGGAAGGCAACTGTAGTCCTAAATAATTCCGTTATAGCCGAGATTTCATCAAACTGAGAAATATTGAAAAAATTTGTTACTTCGGGGGCCACCTTTTAGCTACTTCGTGGTGAATTTGTGGTGAAGCTTCGATAAATGTGTCCGTAAGCGTCCCATTATTGCGTTAGTGCCGTTAGGCTAAAAAAAAAAAACGCGTCGAATATGCCACTCTAGGTGGACGCTTGAGTTGTTTCGTTAGGTAAGGGATGGCGAACGTGCAAAAAAAAAGGAGGGGGGGGGGGGGATGAAAGAAGCGCTGGCATCTACAACGCCTAATATTAAACTAACCATTAGACACCTCTCTCTGCTTTCGTGTGTGCCTTTCCGGATAAGGTGAATTCTTCCATCCCCCCCCCCCCCTAAAAAAAAAGAAACTGGTTGTTGGAGAAAGGAAATGGCGCAGTATCTGTCTCATATAACGGCGGACATCTGAACCGCGCTGTAAGGGACGAGGTAAAGGAGGGAGTAAAAGAAGAAAGGAAGAAAGAGGTGCCGTAGTGAAGGGCTCCGGAATAATTTCGACCACTTTGGGATCTTTAACATCCATGACATTGTACAGTACACGGGCGAATCGCCTCCATCAAAACGCAGCCGCCGCGGTCGGGTTCGAACCCGGGAACTCCGGCTCGGTAGCCGAGCGCCCTAACCGCTGAGCCACCGCGGCGGGGCGAATGCGTCATCTGACGTGTGTGCATACAGTAAACTCCTGCTGTATCTACAGTTCATGTATCCATGACTGTAGTACAGCTTGTTAGAATTTTGAGTTAAGAAACTCTACCTTTTTGCAGAGCCATATAAGAGTACCGCCTACCTCCAGAGATTCTTTGTAGCATTATCATTCAAAACGATTAGCGCTGGCTGTAAATTTCTGCCTCAGACGAGATGCTTAGCCGTCTAGTAAGCAGAGAATGAAAATGCGCGTTACAAATATCAAACATATCATTTCATCGCTACTATCACATAAGTACGAGGAATGTAAAAGACTAGTAAATTAGAGATAAGTAATATTGCAGCGTTATTTAAATGTGCTAATTAGGTCAATTTATAAGTGATTCAAAACAATAAACTGCAAGCTTACTGCGAGCCATGAGATTAAATCGACAGCAGGATCGAAAATGGTTCCATCACCTTGTGATCTAGTACGGCCGTTGAAACTTCAGAACGTTCCGCTTGAAGAGTCAGCTTTTGCAGCGAGTTATTTTGCAGCATGACCCTCTACACCTTTGGCAGCCGACATTCGGACTCTGCTGAGAGAAACAGCTGAGAAATGCGGTTTGTATTATACCGAATGGAGCAGGTATCATTTAGCGAGCAGGAGCGTAGAATATTGGCATCTGCGCAGTCTGCGTCGCACGTGAGGCGCCCGGCGTAACTAAGTTAACGCCACACAAGTGACGACCCAGCGGCTCAGGCCGCTCGATTCCGAATCACAGGCAGCACGAGTATATATACACTTCGCATTGCCTCCCGCACGCGGAGTCGGGTAGCGAAAAGAGAGTCCACGGCAATACGTCGTAGTTGCAGCTGGCCCCGGAAGACGTCGGTCACGCTCGCCGAATGAGTCGCCCTCTGCGGGAAACACTGTTTCAACCGTGGAGTCGCGGCTTTCCTTACGTTCGAATCACGGAGCACATGCGCGCCGCAGAGGTTGCGGGGCGTGGTAACGTAATGCTGCTCTACGGGGTGCATCGTCATTTTTTATCTTCTTGGTTCCTCGCTTGGGCGAAGTTCATGTAGACATTCGTTGCTGCTGGGTGTTTCCACAGACGATACACTCTTTATGATGACAGTTATTCTGAACGCAAAGCCTGGGATCGTGAAGGTCACTCTGTGGTACAGCGAAAGAACAAAATACATTAGTGTCTTCATTTCCTTGAACTGACTGACGGAGACTCTCCACGTGATGATGTTGACACTCAAAAAGCAAAGTGCTTGGTAGCGCCCATACAGCACGTTAACTAATTCAGCGAATTCGCGTGACCTCGAGCAAACTAGCACTGCGATTGAGAAATGCACCATGAGTCACGTGACGCTGGTAGCACTGACGTCTATCGCAACAGGGCCCCCTGGTTTGCGGTAAACGGTAAATTATAACCATTACAAAGGTAAAAGAGCCAAGGCAAACCTGTGCGCATACCGCCGGGTCGAGCCGGCATTGGAGACGAGGCAAAACGAAACGATGGAAAGGAGCCAATAAATGGCGGTTACAATCTGCATATCCTGTCGGCACCTTTGGGGTGAGCAATCTTTCTTAATGGCGCCGGCCGATCGAAGCGTTGCGCGGCAAAGCCCGCTGAGAATCGTGCGTAAAGTGCGGGCTCTCGATGGGAAAGCCATCGGAGCGGCCGCGTTTTTGCGAGGGGTCATCCTCATATTCCCGATCTCGACTTTGCAGGGAGTCCGGTCCACGATGACCCTCGCGACCCTGGCGGCGATGCTGCTGCTGCTGGCTGCTACCTGGCAATGCGACGGCGCCCAAGGGGTAAGCCCGCCGGCCAGGGAGCTTACGATCGTCTCTCTTCATTTCTACTGTTTTTTTTTATCTTTCCCGTATCTCCTTGGACGCGGCCATTTGTGAACGCTGGCCTGCTGCGCCGGTCGAGGTGAACCTGCGCTCAGGGGCCGGCCGGTGTTTAGGGTTTGCGCAAAGCGCAACCAGAGGCTGAAAGCGGTTTGCAGTCTACGCCGTGGAGGACACTCCGCATTGAGTGGCAGCGACAGTCTAGCTAGTTGTAAAAAGGAACGCTTGATTAGAACACCCTGGTCTAAAAAACGTGGTGCCCTCTTAACCACGTCGAAGATTAATTTTTACCAGTCGAAAAAAGGCGAGAGACAAGAGGAGAACATACACGGGACAAGGCTGGACTAACAACTGACATCTTTATTGTGCACATTCCTTCGAGGAGCTGTCACGCATGCGCCAAGCCAAAACAGGCAACCCACGTTTAATCGCTCAAAAAGTCAATATCTTTCGTTGTCAGCCCAATAGACGGGCAACTGACGCAAGCATCACCATGTTTATCTATCAGATAGGCCTCAAGAATTTCACGCGCCTTTCTTGTTTTTCCGTGGCCTAAAATGGTTACATGGTTGAAACGACGGGAACACCTCCCGGGGCATCTACTACAATGCAAGGCAAGATTGCCATCTTCCCCACTACCAATTTTTGTTCAGTGCATGCGCAGCCTTTCATTAATACAATCACCAGTCTGTCCTCTATAACACTTTCTGACTATGACTTCTATGACTATGACTTCTGTTTTGGTGTTGCAGCGTTTCTTCTTATCGTCGGGCACTATTCGTGCGCAGAGACCAATAGAACAATGTTTGCGAGGTGCAAAACAGAAGTCCCGCTGACGCGGGGAAGGTGTTATATAAGACAGACTGGTGATTGTATTAATGAAAGGCTGCGCAAGCACCAAACAAAAATTAGTAGTGGGGAACATGGCAATCTTGCCTTGCATTGTAGTAGATGCCCCGGGAGGTGTTCCCCTCGTTTTGACAATGTAACCATTTTAGGCCACGGAAAAACAAGAAAGCCACGTGAAATTCTTGAGGATTATCTTATAAACATGGTGATGCTTGCGTCAGTTCCCCGTCTATTGGGCTGACAACGAAAGAGACTGACCTCTTGAGCGATTAAGCTTAGGTTGTCAGTTTTGGCTTGCCGCATGCGTGACGGCTCCTCGAAGGAATGTGCTCAATAAAGATGTCAGTTGTTAGTCCAGCCTAGTCCTGTGCAGGTTCTCCTCTTGTCCCTCGTCTTTTTTCGGCTGGCAAAAATTATTACTCGACATGTCATACCAACTGGCCCACCATTCAGCCTTGCTTGCCTCTTAACCACATGTTTAAAGAAGAGAATGCGATAGCATATGAATATTGGACCACCCCTAAATATTCCACAGAACGCGAAAATTTTGGAACATTGTATAAGTGGGGATTAGTGGGTGATTACAATGCGCACTGTTGGGTAGATTAAGGTAGGTTAGTAGGGATTATTGGGGTTAGTGGGTGGATTAAGATGGAAGAGTGGGTTCAATACTAATAGTAAAATTCCATATGATAAACCAAGGGTAGCTACTTTGACATTTTAGTTATGAGATTTTCAAATTTGATGGTGCTGATGACGTCTCGACCCTCTCCACCAGAAAGGTAATTTCGTTACAAAGAAACCTGGTGGTATTTGCAAGATGACAACCTAAATTCTATGGCATTAAAAACGTCTTCCTTAGGCATACAGCACATTCACCACATGAAGGTACGTTTGACTGGAATATTCTGTGCTTAAGATTGGTGTCCTCGGCACACAGTCCAGTTCATCATAAAAGGAAACGATTTGTAGACAGTGCTGCCGGTACGGCTTCCTTGGACGTACAGTCAGTCTTGATATAGAAGGTGACCCTTGGCTGCAATAATATCTCCTAAAGAACGGCATCATGTCAGATATACAGTCGGGCTTAGCATTGCGGGGAACATATAGATGCAGTAATCTGAAATGATGGACGGCTTCCTGGGGCACAGAGTCCAGGTCATCGTTGATAACGCCGAGCGCGGCTTGCACTCAGGACGTACTATCGCGATGGAAGGAAACGCGAACAACGCGGCGCCTGCGCGCTCCGCTGTTCGAATTTCTTTTCACCAAGCTGGAACTGAACATGAAACTGAACTTTGCACCTCTTTGCAAGGGGCTGCTGAGAGATTTCTCTTTGGGAGGAAACGTCAGCTTCGTTCATGAGTTGCTTCCAACTGCAGTAAACACGCATACCATCATCACTTGCATAATTTCGACCGCGGGTCAAGCAGCGTGAGAGATGACGTCACAAGCGTGCGACGGATTACAAATTACACGAGTAATTACCGGCTCTGTGTACCGCCGGCCGAAAGTGGCGAGTGAGACCTCGCGGCAGCACACGGGACAAGTGTACGTCACCGCACTTTCTCGCTTCGAGACGGCCGCCGCGCCACGGACGAAGGGGGTCGCTCACCTCCGAGCGCCAAGTCTTACATCAAATTCGCGCAGCGCCACGCCCACGCTCTTGACCACTTAGTGCGCCGCCGCGGCACCCCTTTGATTACGCGACGCGTTCGAAAAGCCGCTACCGCCGGCACACTGCGTGCGTCACCGTGCCAGCCTCGGGGCAACGCCACGCACGCGACTACACGAGAACACAACTCGGGAAAAGCGCCCTACGCACGCACGCACGCACCGCGGGCCGTCGCGTGCGTCTTGGACGGCGTCAGCAAAGGCACCGCCCGAGGCACAAAGCGCCGGACGTCTTTGACCTCGTTCGCGGCTGCGCCGAAGTCGCCCCCCTGAGAGCCCCCGGGGGCCCACGGGCATCGGCGAAAGACTTACCGGAGATGAGGCGGCCGCTTGGAGCCCCGCCGAAGGACGGCGTGTAACCGATTACGCGTCTGTGCACCGTCCAGCTCGCACGCACAAAAGGGCGATGGGGAGGGTACCTGGGGATGGGGGTACCCTGTGGATTTGTTCAGTTCGTGCCAAATGGGCGCTCACTGCAAGATGAATAAGGCGCCTTGATTACACGCGGCCAAGGCAATGTCTCCGGCTGGAAGGACCGCGGGAAGACGGTCGACGTCCGTGCTTGGTCGCACGCATGCGGGGGCAGCCTCGGAGTTTATTTCGTTCTGCCCTGAGCGCAGCAAATGTGTGGCGGATGGATCTTTAATGGGATGGGGGGGCGATGCATCGCGGGAATTAACGAAACGATAAATCTTCATTCGTCTTCGTGCGGGCGGTAAAAGTGGATTGTATAACCGCGCATCGCCACCGACCTCGATTACCGGGAGCTCCCAGGCAAAAACAGCGCTTGACAGAATGACATTTTCTCCCTGTTCACTGCGACTTTAAGCAGCCTCGGTGGATAAAACACAGCGCCACGCGCGGATGTGTGGGCCTTCATCGGACATACCATTGTGGCGACCTTTATGGAGAGGATTGACCGAGAGACAAAACAAACTGTGAAGGCAGATTGGAGCTGCTATCCCAACATTGCACAATCAAGTACATAATCAAAGAGATGCGCTTAATCAAACTGGAAGAGGTACAGAATATATTCGCCTGAATTTGAGGTAGTAGGGCAAATTGAAACTTTTGATGCCATCCATGTCACATGCGACTTCCTCGCCTTCTTTCGCTCGGTCGATGCAAAAGGGGCGAATTTATTGGTTTCCTATGTACAATTTCTCCTTCTAGGAGGGGGGGACTGCCCCTCCCTCTGCTCCCACATTAATCCGCCCCTGAACAAAAACCACATTTTAAAACTCTTTTGACAGACAATGGACAATAGAAAGATAATTTTATTATTTTTGTCAAATATTTATTTCTGCATACCCAATCATAAAGGAGATTTAGTCGCGGTTGCCAAGGCCATGTCATGGTCTCTTTAAGAAAATGCCTTAGAGCGAGGGATTTGGTGCGCGTACCACTGCTCCGTAAGTGATGAGCTGCAGTTTACCTCTTTTTTATCTTTTTATTTTACCCCCAAGACAAGACATTACATGGGGGAGTGGGTTATATATAATAACACTGACAATTCAAAAAAAGAGCAGATAGCAATAAATTACCAAAACATGGAGAACATTTTGAATAAGTGATGAACACAACACATTAGACATTAGAAGCGGTAACAGCAGACCAAAATAATACACGGTCAGAAATTGTGGCAATTGAAGAAGGAAGGTGGTTCCAGTCATATGACGTGCGAGGAATAAAAAAACCCTGAAGGTTTTAGTTTTGCATGCAGAAATGCCTACCTTATGTATGTGATCAGTGCGGCGCGCAATATATAAAGGGGAATATATGAGCGCTGTGTTGTCTGTCTTATTCTATGTCCTTGTTTCTTGCGCTTTTACGTTCAACATGGAAAACCAACTCGCCCAAACGCGGCCTTTATTGAATTATACGAAGGGGGACGAAGTAACTCGCAGCGAATGGACTCATGATGAAACATTTTGTGAAAAAGACACAGGCGTGCAATTTTGCAAGTGAAGTTAGGCCCAAGGTAGTCTTCGTAGAAGGTAGTCGCTTGGATACAGCGGGAATTCCTTTACATATATTCGGCAAGAAAGAGTTTGTTGCAGTCAGGTGCGTCACTTAAGTCGATATATCAAGCACGGAGTCGCTGAACTCGTCGTGATTCGGATAATGCCGTCACTGGTGTGCTGCTGCAGCTTGACCAAACTGAAGCCGGACTAGAAGTTGGCAGCCGTGAACAGTCTTCCATCGTCTCGCTTGACATTTATTGGACCGCGTTGCCTCTTTAAGGCCTTGAAAACAGGGCGTAGACGCCGCGAAAGCCTCGTTCAGTGCCCCCCTTTGCTTTCAGGCGCAGCGTGTGTGCGTGTTATGAGCATACAGTTAGCTGCGCTTTGTCCTTCCATTCCCGTTGCGCTCTGCTCAAGTGCGGAGTGCATTCCGTAGCGCATTTCTCTCGTTCTACATTCCTCTATAAATTAAATTTTGCACCGCCAGGTCACTACAGCTGCCAGGAGCAGGGGGCACGAAGAAACAGCGGAATAAAAAACGGGACGGGTCAGAACAGCACTAAAAAAAAAAGAAAAAATTGGAGGGGACACTTAAGCTCCGCCTTAAGGATATGACGCGATGGCGTAAATGGGTTAATGGCCATATCTGCGGATTTTTCCACCCTCTACTTAACGTTCATAGATGCATGGGAGTCCTCATACCACTCCTGGCGCAGTGGTGCAGCAGTTAAGCGATGCGCCACTGCCCTGCGATTGTAGGTGCTCTGAGCGATGGGGTTTGTGAGACCGAGGTTGATCTTCCCAAGAAACCTCTCGCGATCATTACTTAACTGCCACCTGCCACGGTGGGGCGTTTTCTCACAATCCAGTGGACAGGCAGTGATGACGCCGCAAGGTCACATGAACTAACCTGCTCCATAAATTGTTTCTCGGGGTATTTTTCGTGGATTTTTCGCTCAGTCAACAACGCCGACGCAGGTGACGACGCCGGCTTTCCTACGACACGAGCTCCTTCAAGCTATCGCGTTAAAACTGCAAGGCGACAAAAGAACACGGTTCTCTCTGTGCTGTTTTGTTAGGCTGCCATTTTTTTGTGCGTTCTTTTGACGGGTGTTGTTTTGTCATGTGCTGTTTGTTATAACACAAGAGCACGCTGCTTGCAGAACACCCAGCGTGTCCGCCACTTGACCGGAACTCAATTTTTTTTATTTTTTATGCAATAGCTGATTAGCGAGCAAACTCCGTTGCTGCCTGCAAATGCGAACAAAGCGGGAAGCAGCATGCGACGATCACAGCTGAATGTCATCAAAGGCCGTCCGGTCGGTGCATCGGCGAGTCAGTCTGTTTGCAAAACGTCACGTTTACGAGTGCTTCGCGACAATTTTCGAGAAGCCATCTGCAACCAATTGACCAATCCAAAGAAACGAACCGAAGGACACCGTCCACAAAAGATGCCATGGAGAGCAGGAAACTGTGTAGGGACGAGGGAGTCTCGAACCGTTGGCAGCGAAGACAAACCGGCTGTGCCGTGGCAGGCGCCGTTATGCAAGGGTAGCCCGTGCACGGGCGTCCGTCACAGTGCGGCCACAATGCGGCCCCCGGTGTCTGGACGAAACGCCGCGGTTGAACGAAAGTCCGCTTTCTCCTCACGTCGGGGGCCTTGTCACCCCTCGTGGTGTCGCGCAACTTCACGGCGCGCTTTTCTCTCCTGCATACACACAAAGGTTGCGGCAAAGCAGGCGTCAGCCGTCCTTGGGCCCCTCAGGTGGCTGCCAACCGCGCGACACTCGAGCCAGTGCCTTTTTTGACAGATAGAGCTGAGTTTAGATAGGATCGCGAAGACAACAATAGAGGGCTTTAGCATATCCGTTACCGACCTGGCGCACCCGGCTGGGCGTTGCACTAGCCCTGGCAGGAGCTAAGTCAGAACGCCTGTAAGGAGCGCGTATGCAGTTTTCTTGGTTTGGTCACCGGTACGGTGACATCAGACAAAGACTTGGGGAGAAACCGAGTGGTCAGGTAGAGAAATCTACACTTTTCTGCCCAGTAACTTGCCTTTGGCGCTGTACGTTTCCTAAAGTCTCTACTATCCCACACAGCATTGTTCCCTGCTCTGTTGAAAGGTCGACCCAAATGATCAGCCTTGCCGACACTGTCAAACTGTGCAGTTGAACGCAGAAGTCGTCCTGTCAGGCCGCGATTGCCTCGTGAGGAGCAGCAGAGGGCTTTGGCCACACTGAACACACTTTCCCCTTCACTCCACGCGTATATATGCAGCAACGCAAAGGTCATCCCTGGGCTGTAAGCGCGACGTCCGCTGCAAGTGCAGCAAGCGCGCCACTCTGGGATCGGCTGCTCCCGCAGTGCTGCTGCTGCCGAACCGGCTGCGGGCGTGTATGGACCGAAGCGAGCCGTGTTCGCTGCCAATCAGAGCCTGACCTCCCTGCGCGCACCGGGCTGTGAACGGTGCTGACCCGGCCCGATCCTGGCACGTGCGCCTGGAGGGGAAGAAGACAGAGCGCTGGACCAGGGGGGAGGAGAAGGGACAGCAGCGAGGAAGCGGCTTCATCACACGGGGAAGTGGCGGGCTCGTTTCCGCGGAAGAGACGAGTTGCACAAGCGGAACACTTCCTCTGCACCCCCGAGCGCCGAACAGAAGCCGCCGCTCTTCTTCTCGGGGCAGCACAGCCCGAGGCCCCGACCGTGTATCGCTCTCTGCCCGAAGAGGGGGAGGCTGCACTTCCACATTCTTTCGTGGCTTCTGTTATTTGTCTTTTTTTTTTAGCGACGGCAGCTGCAAGAGGAACGTCGTGGTGTGAGCGCGACAGTGGAATGTGCCCCAAGTCTGCGTTGACTTCACTGGGGATATGCCATCTACGGTAATGTGTTCCAAGTAATTGCACCATGTGCAACGGGAAGCTGCCGCACTGTCGAAAGAGGGAAAGGGGATGGAGAGGTACGGAGCCAGGAAAGGCGCTACCGCTGCTTTCTCACCCCGAGCGAGAGCCAATGACGCGATAGATTTGCAGTCAGGAAAAATTGCTCCCGATCTACCTGGTTAAGTTTAAGGTGTCTTAGTTGCGCTACCACGGTTTCCCTTGTTTAGCTATTTTTTTATCTTTGTTTAGCTTTCTACAAGCCTGAAACTTCGAGTTGCACCCAAATGTTCTTGCAGTCATTCCTCGGCTTTCCTCTCGCGATAAGTCGCCTGAGCTGCTCGTTGCGATTCGAGGCGTCGTTCCCTCTACCCAGCACTTCCTGAAGCCGCTTGTATTCGCCTCTCCACTGCACGCTTCTCCGGCTGCTTCATCATTCGCCTCCCCTTCTTTCGGCTGTTCTTCGCTACTCACCTGTTTTCGCACTCCGTCTAGCAAGGCTATACTGTCTTCTCCGCTGACCTTCGGCTTGCCGCCTCGCCATATCCTCTGGATCGGTCGACTGACGTTGACAACCTCTTCTGTTGGGTTGCTGCTCAGTGTTCGCCGTGCTCATCGTTCGGCTTCGGAATCAGTCGAAGGACTGGCTTCATCCAATATCTACATTACTGCACATTATGCACATTACTCCGGCAACTTCATCCTTCGCCTCCATGGTCATAATGGATACTAAAGCGCAAAAAAGACAAAGGACACCCCCCCCCCCCCCCCCCGGCCCATGGCGCTGACAGATTCTCATGAACCTGCCTGTGTGACAATACAGGGAGCGGCAGATGCAAAAGGGCAGTCGCCTCCCCGCGTTGTCGCACCAGCATGCTCACAAGAGTCAGCCGGCACCACTGGCTGGGAAGGGGTCCTGTGACAGGGAAAAGCCGCATTTTTCTTGACTTGTATCCGACTGTAGCGCACCATAAAAGTGCAGTTACAAGCCTGTAAGTGAGCATTTGCCCACAGAAAGATATACGCAAGGTCATGGACATAACTGAGGAGAGGCTCGTTAGAGCTCTACTCATGCTAAATGGAATCACCTGTCCGTCTTGTAAGGTTGCCGTCAAAGGCTTTCTTTATGGTAGCAGGGCACTTAGTTTTCGAGCTGCACTGCTCGCGGCAGTCATGACCGCTTTGACTTCTGTGCACGTATATGAAAAGCAAGAGCCTTGTTCTGTAGCACAAGTGGGTTGAAAATCTGCGTGAAGCTGCGAGGTCGATGATTTAGGGGTGACCACTATCTGGCACGAATGCCACCACTCTCTGACGTGAACAGTACCGACATGCTCTGGAAAAGCGTGTTGAAAGTGGATAGCGAAAATCAATCCTGAAATGCAGCGGGAGGCAAGTGCCGTGTGTTGCAGTACCAGGTTTTAGATTACTTCCGCTTGTGAGCGCTATTAAACACATTGCTGCAGTCTGTATGCTGAAGCTTTGTTGTGTTTGAGGAAAAAGAAACATGTCTCGACTGCTGACCTTTGCATGTTAAATTAAATGTTCCGACCACCCTCCATTGTAGCACTGCTTCAGCACTAATACGAGTAGAAAATAATATAATAAAGAAAAGCGGAGAACATTAAGCGTGATGTCAGACTGTCCACGGAAAGAAGGCAGAAAGACAGGATGAACACTGCGACTGCATAGTTTCTTTTTCCTGCTTCCGTGTACTCTTCGTATGGAGGCTTTAAGAACACAAGAAAACGACGAAGTAACACAAACAAAATGGATCGTATAACTTAATGCAAAGCGGTCAAAGCGGAGGAGAGAGTTCTCGCGTTTCCAGTGCATAAAAGGCGAGCACCCAGAAGCCACTTCTTATGGCGCCGTGTCGCCTTTATCGCGAGGAAACCGTTCCGCCCCTGCAAGCACGCCTGCGATGCGACACCGACTCGCTATACAAAGCCCAAAACTCCTCAAGCGCTGGCTGAGACCAGTACAGGACATAAAGCGATTCGCAGCCGGTCTCTTCCTCGGACCGCGAAAGGGAAAAAAACAAAAGGGAAGCTCGTAGAGGAGGGCATATAGCGACAGTGCGAGGAAGCCGCCGTACGAATATACGCACAGGGCCGCTCGCGCAAATGAAAGTGGCGGCGGTGTGGCCGAATCCTTTGAGCGCGCATGCGCTCGGCGCATCCGAGCGTGAGAATGCGATTAGCCGCCGCTCGTAACACCAGGAGGATCCGCGACATTGGTGCGCGTCTTTGGCTTGTGCACCGAGGTCAGCTCCTCCTCGTGTCGCGAGCCCCCGTCCGAACGCCTTCGACGGCATTAGAAGACGGCGCAAACTTTGCCTCTGCATTGAGCAACAACAACAACAAAAGAAATTCTAAAAGAACCGAAAAGAAAAGCGCAAGGAAAAAAAGATAGTGGGAAGTTGCGGAAGAGTTTGGAAGACATGGGGAAAGAAGACTGAAGAAGAAGAAAGCATGAAGGAACAAGCTCCTAAATGTAGACGGAGGCATCGTCTGCGTCCCACAACGGATATCACGACAAAAGACGGCACAAAAGAGAAAAAGGGATGAAAGACAAAAAGAAGAGGGAGGACTTTCATCTATCGCGCTGTCCGAGAGGCAGGGCAGTGACGGCGGGCTACGGCAGACGTCTCAACAAACGATGAAGAAAGCGCCATAACGAAACGACCAATAGGACGAAAGATGAGCGACGACCTCCAGCCTCATCCGACCGGCGCAGAAGGTGAAAGCGCGCCGCAACAGACACTGCAAGAAAGAGAGGGCGAGGAAGATGTGCATAACGAAGAAACGGCGAAGAAAGAATGATGGGCGGATGAACAGCAAACAGAGGGAAAGAAGAGAGAACGTCAAACGCGCAGCTTAACGTACACTCCAGTAAATAGGTTCCAATAAGAAAAAAGGAGCAAAAAAATGAATGAAAGAACGAAGCACAGAGGAAGATCAGAAGAAAGAGAACGATAGAGTGAAAGAAGGTGAAAATAGGAAGCGGTGCGAGCTTGCGGCAATGACAAATACAAACTTACAAGCATGCATTCACACAAGGAAAGAGCGAACGGTCCGGGAGGATGAAAGAGCGAAATGCAGTCGGTGCTCAGCCGTGGTAGCCGCAGTGCCGTGTTCCGCTTCATCGGAGCTTCCGCATAGGGGAAAGAAAGGGTGGAAAGGGAGGGGAGAGGGAAGGACAACAATGGACGCAGCGCGTGCCGGCTGGCGTTAAAAATAGCGTCCGCCTCGTGTCCGTATTTATAGCCGATCAGTGGCCTACATAGACGGTTCCAGAGTGAGCACGCGTCCACACAAGGGCGGCGGCACGCCACCGGCAATTATCACCACCGGTGCGGCAAAGGCCACTTCCGCGCTGACTCGACAACACACACACACACACAGCCCCGCCCCGGCAGACGCCCCCGTAGTGTTATAGCGTCTGTTTGTGCATAAGCCGCTTTCTCTCTTTCTTTCTCCGGCTGTATGTGGGTGTGAGAATAGAAACCTTGGTGCGAGTAAAGGCTTTCGTTAGTAACGCGTGGCGGACTGTGGACGCGCGATACCCGCAGGGTGGGTCTGTGTTGTACACCCTGGGCTGGCTTGTTAGTTCAGTGCATTGCGCCAGAAAGCACAGCCATGACTGATAGCAGGTAGAAGATGCTAGTGTAAGATCGTGGCCGCATAGCTCTCCAGGTCTGGCTCTATTTCTAGAAGCCCTTGACTGATATCCACTAGCGGGTCTACGTAGACGTCTACCGAGCCGAATGGGTTTAATCGAAATTTGTGCTCTAGTGTCACTTCTTTTATATATCGTTACTTTTCCGCCACTGTTCGAGAAATCTACGCTGCGGTTCCGCACGGGTTGAATTTCAGTGCGAAAGCACTATACTACTGCACGACGTCCAACCAGCTCATCGAGTCTGCGTGAAGCTTGGCCCTGTCGCACTACACAACGCCGTCTTCATCGTCTTCCTTCGCAGCGCGAAGAAAATGGAAAAAATAAGCTGAACATGAGTCCGGTGTCGCCGCCAGACGTGCCGACGACGCAACTAAAGCCCGCCATGATGGAAAACGAGCTTTCAACACGTCGGAGGAAGAGTGGCGCCGACTACGCCGCGTCAGCTTGGGTCTACAGATCCCGAGGACGAGTAGCCCTTTGTCTATAGACAGTCTGTAGACTATGAATAGACAAAAAGAAACATCTACAGGTGGGCAATATAGTCTCTAATAGGTCTATAGCCTGTCTACAGACCATTTTAGTAAGGGAGGACATCACGTGCAGCCTCTGAATACGTCACATGTTTATGCCCACTATGCGTGCACTGGGAGAGGCGCAGGTATGCACTGAGCGGGTGTGTAATGCGTGTATAAATTCTGTTGAGGGGCGCGCAGTCGGGACTGTTCTTTACGTTCTCACGACATGCGGACCCACGCGGCGTTGAGAAACTGGGAAGTGCGAGGCCCGGATGCCGACGAACGGGGCAACGCCCCTCAACGTTTCCGCTTTATATTTTTGCGGTAGAATGGCATGAGGCAGAATCGGCGCATGCAGGCAGCAGCGGCCTGCTCCCACAAGACCCGAGCGACTCCTGCCAGCCGTAAGTTATGTGCCTGCCCAGCGCAGCACCATGGATCGCGTGTGCGCGGTTCGCGTGGGAGCGGAGGCGTGGGCCGAGACGGAGTTGGCCACCGCGATCCAGGAAATAATCAGCTGACGTCACACTGCAGTAAAGAGCCACTTCCGTGCACCCGCTGACCCACTTGCTTAATAAGAACGGGTGCGGCGCCGGCAGTTTGCACAACAAAGTTCACTGAAGAAGGCGCCCGGAGAGGAAGCGATCCTTGCCGAGTGCTCCTCAACGCGTTACACAGCCCGTGGCGTCAGTTGGTTCACGAGAGCCTAAAAAAACCCGATGCTGGTGAAAAAATAGAATTAACGAGTACGCAGATGGGCGATGTCTCATGCAAGGAGATATATAAGGTATTTAAGGAGAGAGTGGTCGTTACACCAAGCAGCTTTGTTCGAGTGGGCGTGACTGCAAGGCGGGAAACGTAGTTGCGTGTTTTCGGAACGGAAGTGCTTCCCAGCTCCTCATGCTTGGAAGAACTACAAAAGAGGGAGAAATTCTGTGAACCTTGCATCACAGGTACAGAGCATGATGGAAGTAACACTACCGAGTGGATGCAGGTGCGTCGCTGCATAGAACCACTACCACACGGGTAGGAAGCTTTCTACGTCCCCATTCTATACCAACCACTAAGCATTACCTATACCAACTAACCACTATACCAACCAGGGTGGCTCAGGCGGTCACCCTATAACGGCCTATTTAACGGAACCATCGCCGAAGACAACGGAAACGCCAGATTTCCTAAAGAACTTGAGCCTCGACGCTCTCGCATTAATATGGTATACGTTGGACAAAAGGTACCGCGAAAATATTATACTGAAATTAAGAGAAAAAAACGAGTCACGTGGTCGCTGTTCAAGCAAAGGCAGTGGAAACTGGCGGTAGTATTCATCCATTTCAATCATTACATCCAGTGCGAAAATATTACCCTGTGACGCCAGCTAGCTGCCTTCTGGCAAAAGCCACGTGGGCAGGATACCCAGGGAGTTCCAGAAAACACTGCCTACTGATGGGCCGATAGGCAGCCACCGGGGAGACGCCGCTGCGCGCTCAGAACTACGAAGACGCGTCGCGTTCCAATTTGCCAAGATCGTTCCCTCTTCTTCGGCCAGTTTATTACCCTGTTGGCATGGGGCGAAAAATAGAAAGACAAGGACACGGGGCTTGTCCTTGAAACTCGATGCGACGATCGGTCGGGTACACGTGTCGAAACATCACCGCGTGTCCTGTGCTGTCCGTCCACGCAGGGATTCGGCCAAATCCGTCTGACAGTAAAACACAACCTCTGTCGTCCGGTAATGAGGCGGAAAAGTGTGCGCCACCCTGGCTCAGTTGCCAGAGCGTACCTGAGCGCGCACGAAGCACCTGGCGCGACTACGTGACGAGACAGCGAAGCAGCAAGCTTTCCGTTATGTAAAACTCGTCGCCGCAGTGAGCATTCCAGGAATGGCTCATTTCGGGCTCACCAGGAATGAAACAAAAAAAGCAACAACTTGTCTCGAAGCCAAGGAGAAGAAAGAAAATTATTACACACACACACCCGTGCTCGGCCTACACATCGCTCCTGGCGTTTTTGTGCCTGTTTTAACTCTTTATGCCTATGCGGAAACGCGGAATGCATCGCGTGGGGGCATGTATCGCATTAGTGCGAGCTTAACTGTCCTCTTCTTTTATAGCCGTGGTTGTACCTAGAACGCATTAAATAATCCGTGACGTCCCATTCAAGTCCTACACGCAGTGATAGCATATGCTCCGTTATAGCGGAACTGTCAACGACGTCATTGCTCTGGCATCACGTGGTCGCATTATGGAGGAGAAGAGGACCGTATTTATTGCTTCATTTAAAAGGCATTTAATTGTTTTAAAACATAAAGGGAGGGGTAATAACATTACTTAAAGGACATTCAACGCCCGTAGTCCAAGGCAGTTCGCGCGCCCTTGCAGAAACCTGACAAGAAAGCTGAGGTGTGCCGCGCCCGCCATTACGAGTTATTTCGTTGACAACAGCCATTTTCTGACATTTCCAGGAGCCTGGGAATGATACACACAAGCAGTACCTTTTCACACGACTACGACCGGCTATGTCAGTGCAGAGTACGTTAATTCTGATTTCTTTCGTCATTATTTTTTAATTGGAACCTGGCTACATTTCGCTCGATAACCCGGAGTCGTACTACGCGCTGCTGTTAGTTTTTCTTCCTTCGTTTAAAACACAGCCATCCTCTGTTATAAGAGTGGCTTACATTTTTCACTCTTTGCGCTTCAATCGTGCTCTGAAAAAATAATACTCCGAATCATGTTTAGTATTCCTAACAACGCATCTTGTATTGGATCTTGGGGCTTATCCCTTTATAACGGGCGGACCAATACTATTTTTCTTTTTTTTTTCCTGGCGTGGCATGGCCACAGGACGGACTCTTAAGGGTCGCCTAAGGTGGAGCTGCCCCTTTTCTTTACCTTCTGTCACACCGCCATTTCCACGCTCTGGGCAGAATTAGCCGGCATCCCTCAATACACAGAGCTGCAGCAACGCCGAGAGGAGGGAGAGAAAAATAAAACATAGTACGAGCGCTTGAAGATGTATATGCCAACTTTATTTTTAGTTACATAGCGAAAGGTAGAGGGTAAAGGGGCGACGTGACAGGACAAGGAAATTCACTGTAGTGCAGACGCGGCCGTCTCTTGACGCTAGACTAGAGCAACAGCAGATCGTTGGGGCATGCCTTTTTCCTGATCCAAACTCAACTCGGCTGATGATGATGATGATGATTATGGGGGGACGTCGGGGGAGGCGTGATTGTTCTGGTTTGGTATTATGAGGTTTAACATCTGAAAGCGACTCATGCTATGGGGGACGCCGTAGTGGAGGGCTCCGTATAATTTCGACCACCTGGGATTCTTGAATGTGCACCGACACCCCAGGTGGTGAGTTTCAATGGAAACTTAGTTGGCTTTCCATTAAAAGTTACTTTAATTATGGTTTCATTTCTTGGTTAATCATTTTTTTATATTCTCAAGATAACGCATCACAGGTTCAAAGAAAGCAGTAGACGTGCGACACTTGTTCTGGACGTGTCCTAGCGACCGCTGTTGGACGAAAACGATTCCTCGGGGAGGGGACCGCCAATGTCGCTATTAAAGAGCGGACAATGGGCAATCACTACGGTGACAAACTTTGCGGGGTTTTTTTTATCGTGCTTCTAGCTGTATCCTACATCCACATCCCCTTTTCTAAACCTATGGCTGGTAGCACATTTGTCAAAAAGAAAAATTAAGTTGCACAGAAGTTGGTCCTTGGGGAGTACGCTGCATAACCAATAGCCCGCGGAGGATAAACCATTGCCTTCTCGGAGGCTACTTCAAATGGGTCACCGATACAGTTTTTCTCCGCGCGGACTCCGTTCGGAGCACGAAGTGCCGCAGCCAGTCTCTGGCTCGGAGTGAAGGGGCCTCATTGTATCCGCGTCGATGCGGTATATTGGCTGCGTACCAACCGTGCATATTATTCCCCTTCTAGGCGGGCATAAGCCGCATCGCCAACGCGCTTTTCTTTTCTACCCCGCAATGGCCGGAAGAAGAGCCGTGCGTGGTCGTCCAGCGGCGCGACCGCCAATGATGGGGGCGAGCATGAGCACGCGCGGAGAAGAGAGTCGACCACGGCGGCGACCTGCGCGCTTGGCTCGTCTCCTCCGCACGCGGCTGTGTGTGGGAAAACGGCGACCTCCGGGGGTCGACTCGCGCCGGCAGGGACGTTACGAAAGGCCATTCTTTTCTCTCCGCAGCCCCGGCAGACCAATGGTAAATGCGCGAGCACACACAGGGCTACAGTGAGCACGCACACGACGCGGCTGTGTAATGTGCCCCGTGCTGCTTGGTGGCCAGTGTGTGCCGTTCCCGTCGGCAGCTATCTCCACCGCGGGTCGCCGCGGCGGTCAGCTTTTCTTTTTCTTCTTTCCGTTTCCCATCAATTGTTTCGTTGCGACATGAACATCTTACTCGTGTCCCCCTTGAGCCCTCGTAGTAGTAGTCACAATCTATAAAACTCAGTTGGCAGGGGCGCTCAGGTCATGGAAAAGCGCACTGCGTTCCCTGTGGTTTGGTTTGGTTTATGGGGGTTTAACGTACCAAAGCGACTCAGGCTATGAGAGACGCCGTAGTGAAGGGCTCCGGAAATTTCGACCACCTGGGGTTCTTTAGCGTGCACTGACATCGCACAGTACACGGGAATCTAGAATTTCGCCTCCATCGAAATTCGACCGGGATCGAACCCGCGTCTTTCGGGCCAGCAGCCGAGCGCCATAACCACTCAGCCACCGCGGCGGCTCTCCTGTGGTTTGGGTTGCGCAGTATATATTGGATAACTGCTACGTACAGTACGCACATTCGAACGGAAGACAAAACGCAGCAATGAATTTTCTTTTTTTGACTGAGCGCTACGTCACACAAGGTGTTGCATTTACATCTTCCTGTCTTCTACTTGTACAGTTACGAGCTACAGATTTCAGCACTGGAAGCGACGAGGATGCCGAAAAGCGGTTTTATTTTGGCCTTACTTATTACTGCTTGTCGAGTATGCCTCGCGTATACTCTTTCAATAGCCAAGCGTGATTTTAGGGTCAACAGATTAACGACACAGAGGCCAGCCGTTGTAATCGCTTTGAGTCCTATTTTTGCAGTGTTAGTCTTATTTTTGCAGTGCTAAGTGGTTATGGTGCTCGGCTGCTGACCCGAAATACGCGGGTTCGATCCCGGCCGCGGCGGTCGAATTTCGATGGAGGTAAAGGGCTATAGAGTATCGTATACTGTGCGATGTCAGTGCACGTTAAAGAAGCCCAGATGTTTGACATCGCCCGGAGCCCTGCACTGCAGCGTCTCCCGCATCCTGAGTCGCTTTGGGACGTGAAACCCCATAAAGCAGCCAACCTGTACACCCTACGGCCATTCGCAGAAGCGTCGATGGCCTCAGCTGCACGTCGTGCTGCTTCAAGCTGCTTCGAGCCAATATAGCGGTGGTGTCCCACACACTGTCGCCTGATTTGCATCCCTGCGGCGGGGGGCTCCGCCAAGGACGGACCTTCTTCCAACGCTCTGGATGCGCATGGTCGACACGGCGTCGTCGTTCCTCCGCCATTGTTGCACCCCCCCCCCCCCCCCCCTTCGCCGCGGACGAAGCCGCTTGCTGCTGCCCCCTCGACGACGACGCGGGCTGCCTCCTCGACTAGAACTGTGCAGTGCTGGAATCCCTAAGCCAGAAGACTCGCAAGACGGTTACCACTCACGCCGAGCTGTCCTGGACATCACCAACTGGTGCCATCTCTCGGCCACAAATAACGAATACAGCGTAACGGAATAAGAATATTGTCATTTGTAATTGGCCGGAAACTGAAAGCTCGCGTTAAATAGTGAGCCAAGATGTGGGTACTGGTGGCTTGCTCCTCCTACGCTCTACGGAACCCACTGATAGAACCTTATATTGAATCAATCGAGTGTACTACAACATGAACTGCTGGGCTCGTTGGTGAGACATGATTTGTAGTGCAACAGTGCAACTGCACGAGGCCAAATGAAGAGTATGGACGAGACACTTCCTTTGTTCTCGTGCCTTTGCGCAGTTGCACTAGAAATCAATGGAGTGTACCAAACATTTTAAGTTCCCGTCGCAACGCCATGCTGGACACGTTGGGAGCCCCGCAAACTATAGAAGCGTTTCTTGAGATTTCCCGAGCTTGATGTAATGCAAGGTTCGGCGACAGCTGCTCGCAGTGGAGAATGTTTTTCTGTTCATTATCCTTATTCGCTAGTCACAAGTGATCGTGACGTCTCTTTGCTGCTACTGTTGACGTCACTGTGTTCGGACCACTCTGCGTGGCGCGTCGCAGTGACCTCACGCGTGATCTCACTGCATCGTGGCCGATCACCGGGGCGTCTTACGCCAACGCGCCCCAGAAACAGGATGTGTGCCTTTGAAAGATACCGCTGTAACTTAAGTAAAATAAAACTAACTGCACCATTCAATCCTAAGGAGGAAAAGTTAGCCTGTGGGGATGGTGGTGGTGGTGTAGAACATTTATTTGCACTATTTACAAAAGAGGTATTGCTCGTGGGGGGGCCAAATGGTGGATGATAAAACTTGGCAATTAGTGTCTAAAGGAGTGATTCTTGCTTTCTGAATGTGCCCAAGATTCTTGGACAAGGATTTTTGATATTAGAAAACTGTACGCTGCTGGTATAGAAATATTGAAGGTAATGGTCCATTCTTCCGGTATGTAGCAAAATCTTTCTTTTATAGTGTTTCCACCGCATCGAGCAGTTATGACTGCCATAGAAGACCAATGGGGTACACTTTTGACGATAGCAAATTGTTAATAGCGAAATATGCAAGCTGCCAAAATATATGAAAAAAATTGCGCTCATATTTTTTTTTTCTTGTTCGAAAACCCTTTTGTCTAGAATTTAGTATGTAAACAACTGAGGTCTCCCAAAGGAGACACTGTGGCGCTTGCAGTCCTTTGTGCAGCTTAGTGTGGCTCAAGAAAGGGAAACACGGGCCGCGAACCTTCGGCTAAGAACTGCGCTTTTAACCGTGTACTGATTTTTACTCTTTTCGCTCCTCGTCATGGGTGCAAGAGGCGCCGCGGGACCGTTGACCCCGGGATCCGTGAGTCGGAGCGGAATGATGCCAAAATTAAAAACAAAAACAAAAAAAGCTGTTCCTTCTTACCCAGCCACATCTGTAATGTTTACACAGAATCCTAAGGTAAACAATAGGAGTGTAGTCCTTTCTGTTTGATTTTTGGTTCGTTTATTTGTTTTCTTCAAAAAGTCCAGCGCGCGTCTAAATCTGTAACGGCGGCTCTCTGTGGAACCCGCCGCGGTGGCTCAGTGGTTAGGGCGCTCGGCTACTTATCCAGAGTACGCGGGCTCGAACCCGACCGCGTTTCGATTGAGGCGAAACGCTAAGGCGCCCGTGTGCTGTGCGATGTCAGTGCACGTTGAAGATCCCCAGCTGGTTGAAATTATTCCGGAGCCCTCCACTACGGCACCACTTTCTTCCTTTCTTCTTTCACTCCCTCCTTTATCCCTTCCCTTATACGGCTCGGTTCAGGTGTCTGCCGATATGTGAGACAGATACCGCGCCATTTCCTTTCCCCAACAACCAATTTTCAATTTTTCTCTGTAGAATGCTTACATGCGCCTCACAAAACGCATAAAGATATACCTCGCAAATCTGCGCGGACATTAAAAATAAAAAGCTCGAGTGCGTGCTCATTCGCTGGTCTTATGTTTTGGCTGCATGCGGGCCACTCTGCGGCCCGGCGCGTCCCTTCGTGTTGTCGCGCTAACCGTATACAGCTGCCGCCAGACAACTCATTGATTAGCAAAGCGCGTGACCGATATTGGCGGCTCGCGTGCTGATCATTCAGGGCACTGCAAACGGCTAGCATGCGCTGTGATTATGCGCAGCGCGTAGAATTCACCAAATTTTTATTGAGCAGGTGGGAGCAATCGGAATATTTTGTCACAGTCGCGCCTGCTCGTCAATTTACCTCCCAGTCGCCGTTACGGTGCACCGGGAAGCGTACAGTTCTAGAGCTTTTCAGATTGTCAGGCTGCCACTTAACGTCTGTTCAAGTCATGCATTCTGAGTGAAAAATTCAGCAATCACGAACTACCCGAAGTAAGCTTCGTGAAATTCGCACCCCTCGGCTAAAAGAGCGCTTTGTTACAGCTTTGGTATACATTTATTCAGCGCTGCATCGAATTACGGTACACAAGGCTGCGGGCCCCTTCACAGCCGGCAGTCCCACGGCGCGAAGCACATCCGACCCGTGCGACTAGGCTCGCCTTGAGCCGCCAATTAGCGTCAGCCGCTTCGTGACTACGCGCGGCCGGCCAGTCTCCCCCATATTCCTTCTCCTCCTCACCTATACAACCTGGCCGTATCACCTTGCACGCAACTTTCACCGCGAGGCTACTGCTCCCCTGGCTTTTTGCCTTAACGACACACGTGACGATGCCCTGTAAACGCATTTGAAAGCGCCTGCGCCTTTCTCAGGCGTTATGACCGTCTAACGATAGCAAAACTTACCTGGTTTGCGGCCAGCGCAGTTTTACTATCGTGCAATCACATCAGTTAGCTTCGTTCAGCTTCTATGACCGGATAACCGTAAAATATGGGAATAACGGAAAAACAACGGGAAACCAGGCGAGTTAGTACTAGTTCACGTCCACACAGCGCAAGAAGACAGCGGACGTAGACACAAGTGCTGTGCCATGTACTCTTCTTTGTCTGCAGACATTTTCGTTACTTCATGTTCATACAGCGCATAGAGACAACGCGTTGTCTATGCGCTGTATGAACATGAAATAACGACTTGTGACTTTTACGAAGGGCAGAAGAAGGATTCGCGGCACGCCGGGAATCCGGCTCAGGCACGTAGCGTTGTGCAGGCGTGGTGGCACTTTGTATGCGTTTAAATGCGCGAGGCTACATTGCGCGATGCGCTGCAGGTCCAAAGACGACGACCTGCTCTGCATTTGCGCACTGCCCCCAGCACTGAAAAAGCTGTATGGTTAGGATTCAGCGCATTGTGGAACAAGCTAGATTGGATAGTAAAACATGTATAGAAGAGCTGTTAGCATATACAACCAGTTCTGTGATTGGTCATGTAACTAAATGACATGATAAATAGCTAATCAAAAAGCGAGTGAGAAGAGCTCTGTCAATGGCGCAGCGTTTGCCTGAGCCAATATCTTCAACTTGGCTTAATTGCACTAACTGGATTAAGTGCGAAACCGATGAGATCATCAGGCGATAAGGTGTCGAGATCGAGAAATGGCAGCAGTTAAACAAAAAAACAAATGAAAACAATAGCTGTACCTTACTTTGTGCCCTCATTCATCCGGAGGCGTGTGCGCTGGCACTCGCATGAACATGTGGCACACAATGGGTCGACTGCTGAGGAACACATTTAGTTGAACTCACTGCATTCGCGAAACCACTATAGTCGGGTACAGCTCAAGAACGCAGCAGTGCACAACGCGTCGCCTGAGTGCCATCGGCGATTCCGCGCTTGGGGAATAAGCGCGAGAACGAGTTGTCGCCATTGGATGGAGGGCCTCCTTCGAGGCGCATTCGCCGCTCCGGTCCGTACTTGAGTTGTATCCGACTACAGGCAGCATATTCCAGATCACAACGACAATACCCATGATCATCACCGTAACTGTGCCCCTGTAGGAATATTTCAGAAGAGGGGGGTATACAATGGCAACGAGGCATTAAGAACTAGAACAAACATGTAAGGAAGCCAAAAAGATGTCAGTCGAGAAGCAGTCTCATCAACATTGTCTTGCTGTTGGTACAATAGCAATATAACAGTGATAAAATTGCATTCGTTGCTAATCGCACAACTGTAGATTGCAATAATGCGATGACATTTACTATATACAACGCAGTGCCGTAGGAGAGACAATACACCCGAGAACACCTTTCGGTAGTGGCCTTTAAATTGCCTACCTTAGATTGTGTCAGTGTGCTTTTTTGATTCGAAGCCAATTCGAGCTCTGCGTGGGCCAAATGAAATGGCAGAAGTAGTTCAAACTGACACGAATAATATCTGCGGTATTGATGAAGTTTCTTCTTTGCGACTGACACTACAGACACGCTCAGTATACAAATTAGAAACCCAGAAGCTCAACTTCAAGATCAGCTAATCGTACCTGCGCTTTAATATCTACTTTGAACAATAATACAAAAAAGCCCGATATGCAACAATTGTCATTTCTTTAAAAATTCTAAACCATTCTTGTGTGTTGGTGGAGTCCTCACCAGAAGTAGCTTCAGAAGAAGCAAATATTGAAGAGTTGAGCGCACACGGGTTCTGTAGAGGGCAAAAAATGACGTCATATAGCGGCCAAACAAACGTGGGAGGAATCTGAGGGGAAATATCACCACACGCTTTCCCTTTTTCTCGGCACCGGCTCTTGGCCTGGCGTACACTGGCTAACGTGAGCAGTTTTTCTTTAATGACTGTCCTGTCGCGCTATTTTCCCCTTGCCTCATGGGCAGCTGACTTAGCCCGGAGCTAAGTCGCTGTAAACAAGCCGCCGATCCAGAATGATAGGTGTTTCTTCGAAGCGGAGGGGAGATAAGAAGCAGGAAATCGCTGATGCGCGATAACAGCAACACGAAACATTTTCATCCTCGATGTGCCGCCGTTTCCGAGAAAAGCGGTTGACTGGTAAACTCTTATTTTCGTTCTATAAAGAAACGTGATGAAAAAAAAATTCGAAGAAGGCCAGCCATCGGGGGTACCATTGCCTTGTTCGGAAAAATCCCCCCGTCCGGTGTTGCAGCGTCTGTTATACAACTATAAGAGAGGTTCCTGGCTGTTCTTAATTGCTTTTGACGCTTAGAGAAAGTTATTTCGTTTAGCCAGTGCAATGTGACGTTCAGGCGAAGGGTTGCCGCCTCTTCGCCTCAATCTGCTGAAGCCTGCGCGCAAGGATTGCTGCGAGCTTTTGAGCCTGTACATCAAGGACCGCTACAAACCTAATTGGCTCATAATTATAGCTTTCAAACTCGTGACACATTTCATTCGGGGTAAATTAGCATAGCGAGGTCAAGAACATTTCTTCAGAGTTTGGTGTTACTCCTTCACCTTGATAGCAAGAAGCATATATGCTAATAAAATGTTCAAGAAAATACTGAGAACTACAACTGGCGAAACAATTACCTAGAAGGTGCCAGCAAATGTCACTGCCAAAATAATGCCGCCAGTAAACTAAGACAACTAGAATCTCGAGTAATAAAAACATCAAAATAACCTGCAATAGCACTGGCAGCGCACTGCCATAACTGCTTTGCGTGTACAAAAATAAAGCGGCAGTCTCGACACCTGGTTCTGTGCGCCGTCGTCGATTTCACAGCTATGAGCTTACTCGGCTTTGTATGTAATGCGTTTACAGAAGCAGGCGTGATGCAGTAACGGTTGTGAGCAGAGTCTCAGACGGGTAATTGGTGAAGAACCGCGAACTGTTGCGTTACCGTACATATTGTACACGAACGGGTTAACGAACTTCGAATATGGAATGCTTTTAAGCGCAATAGACTGCGCAGGGTAACGCGCGCTGTTGAGTTACTTCTTGCTTGAGTTTAGTTGTGTCACAATGACACACCATCAGCTCAGCCGACTTCAGTGACTAAGATTCCTGGGCGTCGAGGGCAATTTTCTCGAAGGAAAATGCGTGACCCTTCACCCATTTCACACGAGTTGCAGTCTCGCCGGCAATTCAGCGCAGAAGTGATTTGTGTGAAGCCTCGGTTTCCGCCACTTCGAGTCTAAGCGGAAGGATAACCGACCGAGTTGCTTAATAAGTTCCACGAAAGCACGGCGTAAAAGGACGAGCCCGGCAGAATTCACTCGTGCTCCTTGTTTATGATTATTCGTTTCTTTTTGGCTTTGGTTTTCATGTGAAACAAGTGTGAAGCGAACATACTTGCCCAACCATCCGTTGACATGAAATCGGGGTTAACTGGCTTATACGGTATATCTGATCATCAGTTACTTGTTCTTGAGTGTCCTATTTCGGGCTTGCGATCGTATGTTAAACCTTCTGACACATTTGTAAGAGACTATACGCATGCTGATGATGACGGAATTATTAGTTGTATGGAATCTTTATTCCCTTCCTTTAATGAGACAAATGACGTTAATGTGCTGTGGACAAAGTTTAAAGACATAGTCATGCACTGTGAAAGCACCTACGTGCCTTTGAAGAAAAAGCGCATCAACAGGGAGTACCCGTGGATGGATCGTAATCTGATACATCAGAAACGCAAAATAAAACGCTCTCGAAAACGGGGTGACAGGAAACAACTTGCAAGTCTAGTACGCACTTTCAAAGATAAAGTGCGCGCTGCAAGAGATCAGTTCTTTTCTTCCACATTGACTTCTTTCATGTCAGAGCAACCAAGGAAATTCTGGCAATATTTATCTAAAGATAAAAGCGGCATCACAGAGATCAGAACATCTGGCACAGGCATTGACGATCCTTTGACCATTGCTAATGAATTTAACGCCTTTTTTCAATCGGTGTTTACCATAAACGCATCGCACGCGCACTTGCAACCTTACACGCTTCGTAATCCGATGCCCGAAGTAGATTTAAGCAAAAACGGCATCCTTAGTCTTTTACGTAATCTAGACATAAAAAAGTCATCAGGTCCGGACAAAATATCTAATGTTTTCCTTAACAGATACGCAATCTGGGTAGCAGAGTACTTATATGTAATATATAAAACATCGTTAGAATCCTGTGTGATACCAGATGACTGGCGCCTTGCAAGGATAGTTCCGATTCACAAATCTGGATCCCCTCTAGAACTAAATAATTACAGACCAGTTTCCTTAACATCCACAACTTGTAAACTGCTAGAACATATTTTATTTAAAGCGATTATAACACATTTAGAGAATAACCATTTACTTCATGCAAATCAACATGGATTTAGGGCTGGTTTATCCACAATAACACAGTTAGCTGAGATAACGGATGATTTTATGAATGAGCTGAATATGAGGGGTCAAATCGATGCAGTGTTTCTGGACTTTTCCAAAGCGTTCGATGTAGTTCCGCATGCCGATTTAGTAACTAAACTGCTCTCAATGGGCATTGAACGCAATATCATCCGTTGGATAGAATCTTATTTGTCCTCAAGAAAACAATACGTTGCTGTTAAAGACTGCGTTTCTGGCACACTGAAAGTGCACTCAGGGGTGCCACAGGGGTCAGTTCTCGGTCCCTTGTTGTTCTTAGTTTATATCAATGACATCTATTTGTCTGTTCAATCGCCTGTGAAGATCCGGTTGTTTGCGGACGATTGTGTTATTTATACTAGTGTAAATCATCACTCCGACCAAGTAAGACTTAATGACGCGTTGCACTCAATTAGCGTATGGTGTGAAACATGGGGACTGAAGCTAAACACTTTGAAGACGGCAGCTATTACATTTACCAACAAGAAAGAACCCTTAGATTTTGCTTATATTATTAATAATTCTTATATTCATAAAACCCAGCGAGTGAAGTATTTAGGTGTTACACTCACAAGCAATTTAAGTTGGGAACCCCATATAGAAAACGTTTGCAGCAACGCGCTAAAAAAGCTGGCATTTTTGAAACGGAAATTGCGCCGTACTTCATCAACCGTTAAGTTAACAGCATACAAAGCTCTTGTCAGACCAAAATTAGAATATGCGGATTTAATCTGGAGCCCTCATCAAAAATATTTAATCAAGAAAATAGAAAGAGTGCAAAATTTAGCTTTGCGGTTTATATACTCCACATACTCGCGTTTTTCAAGCGTGTCCGTTCTTCGCGACAGGGCGAAATTGAAAAAACTAGTTCATCGCAGAATTGTATCTCGCATCAAATTTTTATATCAGCTGTACCATGGTCACTACAAAATAGCGCGTGAATGTTATTTACCCGAGCCCCCCATGCGCTCTGCTCGTACAAACCACAACAAAACAATTAAGCAACCATTAAGTAACCTTAACATCCATCAATATTCTCTTTTTCCCCATGCAATTTCACTATGGAATAAATTACCCGAAGAAGTAGTTAACGCTAATACAATAGAATCGTTCGTTCAGCTTTCAAATAACCTTTTCTTTGACCTCTAAAATTGCCTCAATGAGAGCAGTTTCTTTTGCGTTACGCTTTTCATTGTTATTTTGTTTACGTATTGCACTGTTGTACGTTCATGTTTATTTCTGTTACGTATAGTGTTACAATGATGTATGTACATGTTTATTGTGTTCTTAATTGCTAATTGGCAATGGTAATTTAAATTGTTGTATGTACCCACTCCTGCTTGGGCCCGAATAGGGCCTGCAGTATTTGTAAATAAATAAAAAAATAAATATACCAGTGAACAGCTAAAGGTAACCTCGGACTTCGTTATTGGTATTAGGCCTAGAAAACATGGACAAACGCTTCTAGTTTTCACGGCTGCCAATACGTGCCGCGTGGCGCTGAGAGCTCAAACTCCCCGCAGGAATTTCGAATCTTCGGTACATCCGAATGATTTTCTACGGCCGTCGGCAGTATAGTTGGTATGGGCGCGGGAAGCATTTCATAGGTCAGATTTTGCAGCGAGGAGGAAGACTTGGCCATGATAGTCACCACGGTTGCCCAGATTTCTCGAAGCTGAGTAGTTTTCTCCAAACTACAGGTTTAAAAGGTTCCCATCGAGTCACGCGGTGTTCGCTACTGGGAACCAACAGATGGCGCTAGTTGCTGAATGTCCAGGAAAGCTGAGTTTGAGATTAAAATTCCTGCTGATCGAGAAATGTGGCATGTCCCGTGCGTACTGACTCCATTAACGTCACCCTGTGAAAGCCTAGCTATTTGGGATTGCAGGATTTTCGTAAAGGCAGGAAGTGTTCACCTCGCTTCTTTCGAGAGGCGGCAATGTCGTGTAGTAACAACAGCGGCAGGCAAGTTCCGAACAACTCGAGATTATCGGTTCCTGCTTGCGACGTTTAGGTTTCCCCAGGCTGTAACACGGAATTTACTGAAAAGATGCGTCTGGAGAGAAAAATTACCATAATTTGAGAGCCGTTAATTACGAGCCTTGCCGTCCTTCTGCGAGTATCTTGTGGCTCACGCGGAAAAGTTCACATAGCCATTTTAACCGCCACATTCCGTAATCAGTTATTTTGCGCGTAAATTGTATATTCAAGCCTTAAGAGTCACAATACAGCCTGTAACTGCAGCCTGTAACGACGACAGCCTATAACCATTATAAATAATTCTCGCATAAAAAAAGGTACTAAGTTTGTGTGAGAACTATAGAGGCGATAGACGAAACTCACGACAGGGCCACTTTTCATTAAATGCAACATGCTAAAAGCAGACCAGGTCTATTAGTTTAAATAATAATAATAATTGGTTTTTTTGGGGAAGGAAATGGCGCAGTATCTGTCTCATATATCGTTGGACACCTGAACCGCGCCGTTAGGGAAGGGATAAGGGAGGGAGTGAAAGAAGAAAGGAAGAAGGAGGTGCCGTAGTGGAGGGCTCCGGAATAATTTCGACCACCTGGGGATCTTTAACGTGCACTGACATCGCACAGCACACGGGCGCCTTAGCGTTTTTCTTCCATAAAAACGCAGCCGCCGCGGTTGGGTTCGAACCCGGGAACTCCGGATCAGTAGTCGAGCGCCCTAACCACTGAGCCACCGCGGCGGGTGAGTAGTTTAAACTGCTGAAGTGGTTTTAACGAAACAAACTGTTATCCCTCCAAGAGAACATAGCAGTGCATACCCGATCCGCGATCCTTATCGGAGAGCACCTATGATACGAACTAATTATGGTCGCCGCTAACTTTTCAGTGTACTAAACTGTTGAATAGCGCTGGAATGCGCATAGATTTCAAGAAATCCTTTAATGTTTTTAAATGTAAATGCTGACACTTCTCGGTTAATTCAGAAATTTGTACACGACTCAATGATGTGTGTTAAACTAGACTGGTACCAAATCGGTTGAATCGCCAATCCGAGTTCCGTGGTTAACACAAGGAAATTGTATGTAATGCTTGCCATGGGATGTAAAATTGTTCTCATGTTCTAGTTTTGCTTTTTTTGTCTATTGGTTTTGATGTTTGTAGCGCCGGTTTCGCACTTGATGTTTCCTATTGCATGTGCCCTTTGTATGCAAACCTTGATGTGTTAACACAAGCCGCGTTTCCTTACAACTTTGGATCATTTGAGACTGATGTACAGGGCGGTACAATTTTGCCTTTGAAAGAGTTGTTTACACTGTATCCGTACTACTGACCGAAGTATTATTTCTGAGTTCTGTTCCTCGCTGCAAAAACTTGTACAAGGGGCCAAGGTCTCGTCAGGTTCTTAGCCTTTAGCATTGGCCTCCTCTTAAACACTGTCTGAGGAACAAATAAAAGATAAAAAATTGTTAGTCTTCCAGCTCAAAACGCTAGCGGTTGATTTTTTTCAAGGATGTGCGAAATTTCGTATAAAGCGTCGCAACTGATGAACATATAAACATCGAAATGCCGCGACTTACCAAGTAAACACCGCTAGGATCGTGGGGATAATTTCTATTTCGAAGGTGCACTTTACTCATGACATAGTGCAAATAACATGATGTTACTACTGGTGGAAAATTATGTTTGCACAAAAGTGGCGGACGACGCGCCACAGTCTCGCAAAATATGATTTACTGCGTTCGCTGTATGGCACACAAAAAAAAACAGCTTATTTGTGAGATGAAGGACGCGAAATTCACATGGAACAAAGAAATCACTGCTATGTGCAGCACACACCCTGAAGAAGCTGCGAGTTTGCTTTGTACACAATAGTGTACACAGCGTTTCAAACGGTTTCTGTCACTTTCAGTGAGTGACCTCAACCTCTTGAGGTGTCATTTGGGCGGCGCGGTGCTACTTGCCAGAAGGAGCTGTTATTCGAAATTGATGTCGATGGCAGCAGTTAAGCTCATTAATAGCATTCGCAAATTTTCCAAATGCTCAATTATTTCATATTTATAGTGGTTTTAGACGGGCATTTTATCAGTCAAATCGCTCACTATTCGTTTACAGACGCATAATCAAATAGCCCACACTAAGTCGAGACAAATATGAAGCACAAACAGTGGGGACACTTGCGAGACGGCGGAATATCTTGGGAAGTAAGCGGAAAGAGAATGACTTTATGCACAGAGAGGCGATGGTACAGTCATCCCCACACTTGTCTAGAGCACTGTAATCGCGATCTCTGTTCTGCAGTTATGATAATTGCAGTTTCCCGATAACCTTTTAAAGACATGACGAGTTAAATGTGTGTCATGGGTATGCGCATGCATGATAAGGTAATGTTTCGTATCATAGACCACTCGTAAATGACGTGAGTATACTTCGCCTTGCGCCGTTCGAGTGCTCTAGACAGGTGTGCGGACGACAGTACAAGCATTTTCGTGCTGTCTCTCTTCACAAAATGGAAATCCGATTCTCCCAAATCTTTGACTTAGCGGAATGTGTCTAAAGTTTGGTGCGCTCACTGCGAACTTAGAAGGGTTTTTCCAACAGGCAAATATACAACCTTTGTCCGCAAAGTTTCGAGACTGATTTATTTTCTTCTCTAGAAATGATTCACCAACACAAATAATGGTGCGTATGTGTAGCGCCATCTTTTCGGGCTAACCTGAGCTATTTATGTTAATTGCTGTGGCAGCCGCTATATGGCAGTAGATGTAGAAAAATACGTTGTCACTAGTCGTCTGCGCATTCTACTGTGAGTGAATGTGGAGAGATGGACGACCACCTCCAACAGCGTGTAAACATAAAATTCTGTGTGAAGCTTGGCAAGACAGCCGCACAGACGTATTAGCTCCTTCGTGACGCTTACGGCAACGAGACATTATCGCGGGAGTGAGTTTTCGAGTGGCAAAAGAGGTTCGTTTCGGGGAGAACGTCGGTGGAAGACGACACAAGGCAGGGGCGCCCTTCAACCTTACGGAACAAAAACAACGTGGCTCGGATCAGGGAGATCGTACAGCAAGACCGCACCATTGCAGTCCGCATGTCGCCAGATGCTCTCGACATTAGTAAGACAACATGCCACACCAAATTTTTTGTGAGAACTTGGGGAAACGAAAGCTGAATGCCAGACTTGTGCTGCACTCCCTCACGCAGGACTACAAAGACACGCGGGCATCAGTGAGCGTTGATTTGCTCGCCGAGGCAGAGAATGATGCTGCATTCGTCGACAGCATTATTGCTGAAGACGAAACAGGGTGTTTTAAATACAGTCTTCAAACAAAGAGGCAGAGCGCCGAATCGCGGCCCACAAGCTCTCCGGCGTCGAGAAAGGTGCGGCGACAGAAGACCAAAACAAAGACGGTGCTGATAGTTTTTTCGATTCAAGAGGTGGCATACACCAAGAGTTCGTCCCTCAAGGGCAGACGGTGAATTAGGAGTCAGGAGTTCTATATCCGCGTGCTCCAAAACATGCGTGATGCACTGCGACACCGTCGCCCTTACTTATGGGCATCTGGACAATGGAGCCTTCTCCGCGATAACGCAAGGCCGCGCACTTCTCTCAGCGTGACAAAATTTCTCCCCAAGCACAGCGTTACTGTATTTACCCATCCGCCATACTCGCCTGAACTCTCCCCATGCGGTTTTTTCCTATTTCCTCGTGTGAAGACAGCCCTAAAATGTCGTTGGATGGAGAGCGTGGAAGCCATTCAAGACGCCACGACAAAGGAGCTGACAGCCCTGCCAAAAAAAGCGTTTTCCAACTGTTTCCAAGTCCTCAAGAAGCGTTGGAAGCTTTGTATAGACTGTAAGGGGGACTATTTCGAAGGGGTGCAGCATAAATGATTTCAATGTTAAATGCATTTTTTTTAATGGACTCAGCCTCGGAACTTTACGGACAAAGGTTGTATTGATACGTTCTGAAATTTGCCAGCATCCGCGTTCTTAACTGGCCAGTCACTGCCGCAGAAACCGCGTTTCAATTGAGGCGAAACGCAAGTCGCTCGCGCACTGTGCCGATGTCAGTGGTGGAAATTGAACCGGAGCCCTCAACTACGGCCTCCCTCATAACCCGTGCGTCGCTTCGGGAAGTTACACCACATGGGTACCATACCATACCATACCATACCATGCCGTACCATACCATACCATGTTGTGTCGTGCCATACCGTACCGTACCGTACCATGCAATTACTTAGAGCACCGGTGCCAAGACTAAACAGCGTGAAGTGATTACGAGGGGAGTCCGTTCTGCAGCAGTGTCACGCATGTTCCGTGTGGTGTGTGAGAGAGAGAGGCCATTTCGATTAAAAAGCAGAGAAGCCAGTGTGACTGGCATGAGATGTTATCAACGACCGGAGATGCTCGCTCAAAACGCACTCCACGTAGCCCGTGTGCACACGTACTATGGCGAACGCTTCGAGCTGCCCACCATTCCGGCGGCATTTCACCAGAGAACAGGTTGACTGTGTTTGCGAAGCGACCGCCCCGGTTGAACGCCCATCCCGTACTGGAAACCACCGGGAGGACTCATTTCAACGGAGAAGACTCCACGAGGATGCGCTGGTTTTCCTGGTATCCGCAAACAGTATACCGCTCCCTTGACTAAGTGCGGAGCTTCGCACGATTAAAGCTGCCAGGCAGAGCAGCAATATCGGAGACGAAGGGAGAAAAGCAAAGGGGGCCGGTCACACGACCCTCAAGCGCACGCAATCGTCTCTTCCCGGACGAAGGCGAAACAACGCTGGCAGTCGGAAGAAGCGAAAGCAGAACCAGTTCTGCTGGTAGGTGACACACTTGGAGCGTCCGCCGCGAAAGCAGCACTGCGCCAGCGGTTGCACTGCAGAGCGCCAACCTGTCGCACGTCCAGCCGGACTGACCCTGGCCCCGACTGCTCCTCCTGGGTCAGCTGCTCCTGCCAGGGACTCCATCCTTCCTGCCCAGTCCCGCGTAGAACCAGCCGCGTGCTTCCCTCTCCCCCATTCTCTGCCGCTTTTCTCCAGCCTCTCTCCCACTTCCTCTATTCCTTGCTTGATCGCCCTTCCTATCGTCTTGATTATCTCCCACCCCGCTGCT
Organism: Amblyomma americanum; assembly: GCF_052857255.1. Lineage (NCBI taxonomy): Eukaryota > Metazoa > Arthropoda > Arachnida > Ixodida > Ixodidae > Amblyomma > Amblyomma americanum. Next base: position 2,538,532 of record NC_135506.1, on the reverse strand, counting down.
CGTATAGTGGTGACCTCAGTCCAGAGAATGCAGCGGCGCAACTTTCGTGGCGCGCATCTCTTCATGTTTTGACGGGCCTCCGCTTTCGGTCCCCTCGTCGCTTCTTCCTTCTCAGTTTACTCCCCTTTCTCACATCTTTCTTTCCCTCTCTTTCTCGCTGCTATCCTATCCGGCTCGTCGCGCAAATGAAAGCACCAGCAGCGGCAGAGAGCAACGCAACAGCGGACGGAGTCAGCGGGGCTCTCCGATCTAACACACAGATTTGCCGGATAGTGAGCGGATTAAGACGAAGGGAGAATATCGCACAGTTGCGCAAAGGATTGGCTCCATCCCTCTTGGGCGATTACTCGGTTTGCGGGGCACGAATGCGCCGACCTGAGAAAACGCTTCGGGCTGAGGGGAAAGCTTGGCTAGCGTTCTGCCGGGACGCGGTCAGCATAAAACGCCCCGGATGTGCCACGCTTATGTATACGCCGCAGATGCTTAACTCCGACGGATGCCGCAATGGAAATTTCGAGACGTTACGGCCGCAATCCGGAGACCCATCTATCTGTTCCGCGCTGGAACCTACTGCGTGTGCGTTTCCTTCGGCAACGTCGTTTTTCATCGTTCGCAGTTGCAACAGGGGGGAATAGGTTTTTCTGAGGCTCGCTTACTTAGCTGCCTCTCAGTCTCGCCGGTTTATTCTCTCTTCGCAGTACGTCGGAAGACAGCTAAGTAAGCCGTACCGCATCCCCCTTTTCCCATTGCTATCACGCTCAGTCATTGTTCCTGTCGACAAAAGCTCTATTAGTGGACGGAAGTTCAGAATTATTTCCACTTGCCCCTCTGCAGTATGTTTCGAAGCAAAGAAAGGGAATTATGGCCGTGTACCTGACGTATACTTTGAGCGCGAAGTTTTTTGTGCAAGTACAACTTCGCGTGGAAGCTATTTAGTGTGATATGACAATAGAGTTAGGCGTAACGCAATGTGTGATAGAGCAGAATACATAAGCGCCAAACACGTATGACAACTAACAGTATATACTTGCCATGCGCACGAGCAATAGACACTCTGTGCCCATCGTTCGGGACGAGGAATCCAGAGCGAAGAGATCGTATAGTTCGAAGTTTTGTTTCCAATTGCATAAACAATTTTCTGGTAGGTATAAATGTAGAGTAAGCTGTTCTTGTTGGGGATGCCATTAGTGAAGAAGCGATAGTCATTGCGTTCACGAACAGCGCATTGCCGACGTAAAGCAGCGGTCATCCGGCTGTTTACAAACTGCACGTGAGATTATTTCAGTGCGATCTATTTCGGAAATTAATATAAAGCAACGCCGCTTCACAAATCCTTACATTTGAAGATGTTTTCGCGCTCGTCAATTTTTGCCTTCAGCATCCGACCGCGGATCAGTACCACACAGAGGCAATCAGTATTCCAGAAGCGTTTAATCCGACGTGGGCCTTCGTTTGGACACGGCCCCGATTGTTCACTGATACACGCTGCTCAGGTCTAAGGGGATGACCACGTCGTGTTCCGCTCCTTGAGTCTGCGAACTGTGAAGGCGCCTGGCAGCTTAACACACTTCTAGACATTTCTGAGAACACTGGCTTCGGACGCAGTGGTGAGGATGCAACGTTTTTCTTTTACTATTAGGCACAAGCGTTGCAAATTCTCGAAGAGGGCTGCAGATACCGACATGACCACCATCGGATATCATCAGCATATATCCGACGGCAGCGGATGCAGACGCATGTGAACGCTTCGGCCAGTGAAATCGGTCGCCGTGTAAGGAAAACCCGTTTACGTCAAAGTGTTTCCTGCCCCCCTGACTTCCAGTGACTACGGATGTGCACGAATTCAAGGAAAATTTCGTCTTCCCAGAAGACCAGAGAAACTTGTAAACAGGCCGCCTTCCAGCAAGTCCTGGCCGCATCTGAACTATGCTGTAGGGGCGCCGACTACTAGTGCTGAATAATTTACACACTGAGCTTATTAGCGACAGTGATTATATGTCTTCGAAATGTTTGCAAGCACATTAGTTTGCTTTTGCCAAGTATCAAGTTACACCAACGAATAGAAAGAAATATGAATTGTTGATGTAAGCGCGGCAGGTTATTTTTAATCCAGTGCCAGCAGTTGCGAGGCAGAGCTTCTAAAGAAGGTTTTCTAATTCGAGATGAATCGCCTTTGCTTCTGTAAATATAATATTTATCGTTGTTTTAAGAAAAAATGTTGCTTATAGCGACTTGACTGGCGTTAAATCCACTCTGATGCCATCAGCGGCAGACAAAGCACTAGTCGAGAACCAACAGCAGGAACAGTACAATTCATAACTTGCAACTGGCTTAAACTTAAGCCAGCAAACAAAAACGCGAATGAAGTAAACAAAAAGCGGCATCCGAAACAAAGGAACATAAACATGAAGCCGCACTTTACACAAAAGCAAGAAAAATAGTAATAAAGTCATGCACCAAGTAGCCGCTATGAGGAAGAATAAGGCATGACCATGCATCTAACACGTACAGCGCTAATACCGAGAGCAGATATATTCTCCAACGATCTGCGACTCTCAAGACAACCCGGAGTTCGTTCCACCCGAATACGCGAACATTAGAGAGCCTTTTAAGAAGACGAGCTCACAAGTGACGGCGCAGATGGGAGCGCGCAAACCGTTACGTGACGAAATCGAGCGTTGCGGGTGGCCTTGGGTCTTCGTGTATGAACGCGTTCGGGTTCATGCGACGTAGTGGCAATGGCACGGCTTCCTCTATTAGCAAGGCGCACACAGAGCGTGTCCCGGAGAAAGTGACGTTTCCGCAGGCGACGACATTGTTGCGCAACGTTCTTGCAGATCTGCACTCCTTATTAGACGAGTCACGACGATTTTGTTATTCCATCTCGTTCGTTATTCGCCGTAACGAGGTTTTATTATCCCAGTTTTCGCTGTTCTATGAGAGCGTTTCATTTCAGGGCAGTTTTACTGAAAGAAAAGTCATATTGTGCACGGTGTCGGGCATTAAGAAGCACAAATTTCAAATCGAATTTTTTTACAGGAGACCACAAATTTGCTTCCTTTATACTTCGCATTTTGAAAGTGCATCACACCACCATCTAGACGACCCCTGGCATGTCACCGTGTAATGTTCAATGGACGATGGGCATTAAGTTCATGCAACATAGAAAGCACAAAACGGCCGAAGAGTGGAAGGGAGGACTCGGCCCAGATGAAGACAAGATCAAAACGTTGGCTACCGGTTTAAGGCTTCCCTCGTTCATTTTGGGCCGCCTAGAATTCCATCCTCCATGCCCTCCCTCTACCGTGGATACGGTGCAAAAAAACAAACAACAACTTTAGAATGCAACGTCAGTTTTACTTTTGTTACAGACTCACCTATTTTCGTCCAATCCTAACCGTTCTTTAGTTATGGTTTACACTGCAAAGGTTTGTTTAATGCTCCTTTGGGTTTATGCACGCACGGCACCTGCACTTCATGTGCTACAAAATACTGCAAGCCAGAGTAGCAGTGAGCGCATGCCTTCTGGTGACATTAAGAAAAATAATAATGTTGAAAATGCAAAATCTAGGCAAGAAGGGGACATATAAGGTCTAATTCTGCGACAATACGCACAGTGCGAAGTCCGACGTAAAACTCGTCTGTCGATGGAAAAGCCACGATGTCACGGATGAAACAAATGGTCGCCAAATGGAAGAAATATGAGCTCGAGCGCATTTATTCCTTTTTTTTTTCAAATTGGTGCGTGTTTGTCTTACCCTTCCCGGCAAGGATACATGGGTGGTTGCCATTTCAAATCTTTGAGTGTTTTGGGGACAAAATGCAGTTAAAGCTGTAAGTTCTAGCGAAAACGGGGATACACGACAATGCAGAGAGCTTTTCACTGCCGGAGGCTTGATGCACTGCGGAAGTTTTTCCTCCGATAGCACGCCAAATAAGGCCGAGGTAGGCCCGAATGCCTTTGCTGGCTGTCCTCAAAGATTCGCTTTCCTGTCTTAGCCGTGGAACGCCGGACATTCTAGCCAATCCAGTCCACCGCACAGAGAAAAGGAAGATTGAAAGGAACGAGTACGGAAGGCCGGCGTGTCCGCGGAAGCAAGCCGTAGGGGAAAAAGAATAAATTAAAGTAAACCGCGCGACAAGACATCGAGTGGTTTTTTCCCGAAACGGCGCCCGCGTCTATTCAGGAAATTCGAGCCAGCAGCACTGGCTTTCCTTGAAAGATGGCGTCCGCTGACCACAGCCGCCTTGGACTGAGTGCCGAACAACGCGCTTGGGGCTGACACGAGAGGAAGGTCAGCCGCCTCCACGCAGAAGCCGGTTCGGAAACGCCGAAAGCTGGAATTATTGCGCCAAGCCGGATGGAGGCGGCCGAACCGGTGATGTAGGGCTCTCAACACGTGTAGACACATGGGTGTGATGATGCCTGCACAATTCCGCTCCTCCGGGGGCGGATGGATGAAATGGTGGACGACAATGGTGCTTCGAGGTCGAAGAATGCGGGCGATTGTTTCGCTTGTCAGGGGGGGACCCGAGGCGTCGGTTCTTGTTTCCGCGTGTTGTCAGGCGAAGATGGGGTGTCCGTGTACTGATTGTCCGCTGTGATCGGGCATGCCTCGAACAACTCTAAAGTTGTGTTCGGGAGGTGCGTTCAGCTTCACAGTTCTCTGCTTTTTCTGCCGTAAGATAGTCCTGTTTTCATTTGGGCGTGGCTTCCAAGTCCTTAGTTAGCGTCTACGCGTTGCAAGAACATATGTGCTTATCACAAGCGCAGATAGTGAAGGCTTGGCCCCTTGTACGGTGGCCTCGTTTGAGAGATTGTGAAGTGCGAGCACGACGTGCATGAGGATGACGATGCGTGCAGGAGACTGTCAGCTGATGCACGTTTAGAGATGCCGCGATGATGGACCATGGGGAATTATTGGGCACAACAAGCATGAAGTACTAAGAGGCATCTGGAAAGGCACAATAGTGCCAGGGCTCACATTCCGGAATGCCGTTTTGTGCCTGAGGTCAGAAGTGATTCGAAATGACCAGCGTGGAAACAGAAGAAGACAAGATAAAAAACACTGACGACAGGACGGGCACTGACTAATAACAGTTTATTTTCGAGGAAGACCTCGCAAAACATATGCCAAAAAACCACCTGACAGTCAGAAGTGAGGTCAGAAGACCAGAAGTAAATTAGAGAGCTGTGGAAATGTTAGCACTGTAAGCACGCCAAAACCACAAACGAGGCAGTACAGGGGGACATGGGCTGGGCATCATTCAAAGCACGGGAAGCTCAGAGTAAAATACTAGACGAAAAACGCCTGAGGAAACTGGACGATAACAGGTGGGCAGCTAAAGTAATTAATTACCTACACAGAAAGAGCGTTGGCTCACATTGGTGGAAAAGGACTAGGAAACTAACCAGTAAGTATGCAGGCCACAAGGACGGAGCAATAAAGAGATTTAAACGACAGGTAAGAAACGCAGAAGGTAAGAAATTGGATTAATTCAATGAAAAAGAAGCAGAGTGTAGAGTGAGTGGAAGACATTATTTTCCAACAGAAGAAGACGACCTCATCCTACCCTCCGGCTCCCCCTCTCAGTCAAGAGATGAGGGCCAGGAGGGATTGGGGTGGACAGGGTCGCCGCGTCAGATGCTGGCCTGGATTTCTTGAATCCCGGCAGCCTCTTCAGCCAGTTGGACGGCGAGGAGCTGGAGCTCAGGGTACGGGCTACGCAGCAAGGTCTCCCAGGCGTCTCTACAATCTATTTTATTTGATTCGCCCTGCCTGGGGATTGTGTGCACTTCCGAATACTATGGTCGAGGGCCTTTCAATCTCGCTCTTTTCAATCTTCCTTTTCTCTGTGCGGTGGACTGGATTGGCTGGAATGTCCGGCGTTCGACGGCGAAGACAGGAAAGCGAATCTGAGTACAGCCAGTAACAGCATTCGGGCCCACCTCGGCCTTGTTTGGCGTGCTATCGGAGGAAAAACCTCCGCAGTGCATCAAACCTCTGGCAGTGAAAAGAACTTTGCATTTGTCATCCTCAATTTTCAGGATAATATGTTTAATTAATACTGGGTGCGGGTAGACGCCTGTTTGAAGACGTCTTCATGCCACCGCTTGCTTATTATTAAGCTTCACACGGGGCGGTGGAAGTTAAGGCAGATAAGGAAGGCGTCGTTCTGAGATAACTCAAGAGGCATGCAGAGCGCTACTCTTTGAAGCTGCATTAAATCGACCGCGAAAAATGGCGAAGAAACGTGACAACAGGACGCGCCCGTTTTCTTCCACATTTTTCGCGCATGCATTTATTTTCTATTTAATGCAGAATGGTCCAACTCGCCCAAACGAAAGTACTCTTTGAAGCTAGATCAGGATGTCTTCGAACGCGAAACTAGAAAAAGAAATTTAATCAAGAAGATAACACATGTGCAGTGTGTGGTAAACCTGTAGAAACAATTGAATATCTGATGCTCTAATGTGGCGGTATTCATCCAGATGTCGATGCCGGCACCCTGAGGTCCGAGGGTTTAGAGATAACAATGGTCATGCGAATCAATCTGTAGCAGAAGTTAGTGAAAAGCGACTGGAAGAATGGCAGCTAAAAAGCTGGACGTGACACAAGGTCAGAAGTGCAGGATAAAAAAAATCAAAGAAAATGGCGAATTTAGACAGGTTTACTACACAGTTAAAGAAATCTAATGAAAAAAATGATGGTTGGTTTGCGTAACTAGGCCAAATGCGAATTAGCTGCTCTTGAGCTTGAGTTTTCACCTCGGTTCCGGTTTTCAGATCCAGCATTCGGATAACGATAATGAATTAGTGCCCCCTGGGGCCCCTCATACCACTCCTGGTAAAGTGATGGAGCGGTTAGGCGATGCGGCACTGCCCTGGCATAACAGGTGCTGGCTGTCATCGGTGGGATTTGGCTTGCTCTTCCCGAGTAACCTCTCGCGATCAATTGAACTGCCACCTGCCACGGTGGGAAGGTTGCTAGGTGTGTGTGTGCGTGTGCGTGTGCGTGTGCGTGTGCGTGTGTGTGTGTGTGCGTGTGCGTGTGCGTGTGCGTGTGCGTGCGTGCGTGCGTGCGTGCGTGCGTGTGTGTGTGTGTGTGTGTGTGTGTGTGTGTGTGTGTGTGTGTGTGTGTGTGTGTGTGTGTGTGTGTGTGTGTGTGTTCGATCCCGGCCGCGGCGGTCGAATTCCGGTGGAGACAAAATTCCAGAGGGCCCGTGCACTGTGCGATGTCAGTGCACCTTAAAGAACCCTAGATGGTCGAAATTTCCAGAGCCCTTCACTACGGCCTCCCTCACTGCCTGAGTAGCTTTGGGAAGTTAAACCCTCACAAACGATATAAACAATGGTTTAAAGGGGAAAATGTCCACCATAAGTGCACTAAAAAGTAGAGCATAGTGGAAACTGATATCACCCCGTTTCATCCCATCCAGGAAAGCATGGTTAAGAAAATGCGCATTTCGTGCGGAGGAAATTTGATTCAGAAGTTTGCCCTCCACAGGGTTAAAACTCGTGTGACATCAAGAAGGACAGGGATCCGTGATCACTGTTTGAAAGTAAACGACTGCGTTGCACTGCTTCAGACATCCAGGCTAGAAATCTGTTTTCACGCATCGCTGTTTGCTTACCAAAACGGCCGGGGATGGCGACACATCAATGGCGTTTCTTCACCTTTCGCTGCTTATAAACGCTTTGCTTTCGGTTAAAGTAGCGTCATCGGAACGTGGTCGTAGTACCTTTAATGAACCCTGGGCCCAATTTGGCGAACTAGGTATACTCGTGGAGATGAACATTTTTCATCGTTCTCTCCAGCTTTCCGTCGGGCTTCCCCGCATCTCCCTCCAGCCAGTCTGAAGGAAGCACAATGCCTCTTTCACTTCAAGCCAAATACGAGGAACCATTGTGCAGGGCACAGTACCATTTGCGACACTGCGCCGAGGCCCCTCTATAAACATTGCGTTAACGGCGCGCACGCTCTGACGTAATCGCGCACGTATTCACACGCGCACGCATTCGCTGACTGACGGAGAAGAGCTCCCAGCGCGAACACAATGAAACCCGGGGGTGATCGGGTCAGCCGCTTCGTCCTGCACGCTTCGCCCCGGCGCCAGGCGGCTGTCGAGACGTCGCCGTGCGCGCGCTCAAGCGGCGTCGTCTTCATAATCCAATTTACGCCCAGTGCGGGACTCTGTGAGCCGCCGTTTGCGACGGGTTTCTGTTCCGGTAGGGTCCAGCAGCTGGGAACAACGCTCACTCACTGAGACGACGAAAAACCAACGTTCAGAGCTCGTCTAGCTACTGCGCCATCCGTAACTATACGCCATTCGTAAACAAGAAAGAAAGTACCGTGCAGAGTCCTGCAGGCCAGTACAGGCGCGGTTAATTCTGCAAGCAAGCTATAGTGGTACTGCGCAAACGTACGCAGCAGATCATCTATGCATGAACGCCTGTCCGGATTTGAGTAATCGCTGCCGTAGAAACGCGGTCTGCGAGACTAAACAGCCGAGTGAGGTTTATTAGCAAATACGTTGCATAATCGTTGTCGAAACGCATCACTACTTTCTGCCGGTGAGGCTTCTGCCGACGCTGCACGCATTTGAGCAGTGCCCGAGGAACAACACAGGGGCCGAGCGAGAGGCCGAGCTTCAAGTCGCCATCGTATGCCACGCCGCAGCCGAACGCCTCGCCTCTCGCTCTCGATGCTTTGTTGTTATTATTTTTTGTACGAGAGGCGCCCCGGGCCTGCCGGGTCTTGAATGGCCATTGTTCGGCGCCAACACAATGGAGCGGTGCTATTAACCCGCCACCCCGGCCCGGACGAAGGGAGAGGCCCGAGCGAACAGGAGGCGAGTCACGGAAGGGAAAGTGGTCTTTGCCGCCGCGGCTGCGCCCGTCGTCGCTAACCCGAGCCGCGCCCGAGATCAGGCCGGCGGAAAGGCGCGCAAGCTTTCAGGAACGCCGGGCACGTACTGCGACCACCGCCTGACAGGAAAGGGCGCCCTGACCAGCTTGGCTCGCGAAGCGTTCCTCTTCCCAGCGTGCCAGGCCGAGGAACGAGAGCGCCGTGAGGCGCGGTCGGAGCGGACGCCACCACCGCGTGCAGTGCTGTCGTGCGCGATAGATGAGAGGCTGTTCTCAACGACGCATTCGGAAACAGAGGGCAGCAACTCGCAGGGTGATCATCACGAATCACGCACTTTTCAAGGAAACAAATATAAGAGCGAGGGCAACTTCGAGAGCGGAGAAGGGGATGCGGTGGCCACCTCCCGAGTGCACCGCGTTACGCGCGCGGGAGCATAAAAACGGCGGGCGCGCGCCGATGGGCGCGGCTTCGAGTTGCGCGCGCTGCTTCCTTCCTTCCTTCCTTGGTTCGTTTCTGGCCGCGGCTAGGCCTTTTCCGCGCTCCACTGAGCGTAATAGACTCCGAGCTAAGAGCCGATGAAGCGAGGACGCGTCGTGAACGGCCCGAAAGCACGCTCCACGGCAGCGAGTCACGATTCGCCGATTTCCCATCGAATGTTTTTGTGCCAGTGGATCCGCCATGCATGCAAACCACTTGTGCGCAGGTGCACTGTGTCGAGCACGTTTATCCCGAGAGTATATAAGGGGCACTTTCTCGAGTAACGTGACGATCACGCGTGTGTCGTATGCACGGCCACGGAACTTGGTTGGGGCTATCTTGCTTTCTGGGCGTCTATTGTTACTCCTTGCCAGCGCTCTCATTTACTAATCTTATTTGCATGTGGGAGAGTACGCGCGTGTGGCTATACCAGTCGTGTTCGCTTCGGTGTTTCCCACGGTGGCAGTTATATCGGAGGCTCTCAATCCGCCAGAACAAAAGGATATATCAAGTGAAGTAAAAGTTTATTAGAGCGCTGTCGATACCCAGGCGGAATGAGTTGCTTGGAAAGTTTGCCGGTGTGACGCGCCAGGAGTATTTGGAGAGCAGTGCGAAGAGAGATGATAATGATGATGACAAAATGAAAGGCACTGTAAAAAGATCCACATGACGATCACCACTGCGTGACGAGGGATTCCGTGACAGCGGTTAGCGGTGGTCAGAATAATATTGTTTACGTCACATGTACAGACTACATGTCACGCCACCTTGATGGCACCAGTCAGCCTAAAGCGTTGATGATGATGCGTTGCAGTGACGTCATGCGTGACATCACTGCATGTCGACAAATCAGCGTGGCTGGGTGTTAGGACACCGGCGCCGCTAGAGCCGGGAAACGTGTCATTAACGGCTGTAGCTGGGAAAGAGCTTCATCATTATGCGTTGCTGGCATAATAGCACTGACCCCTGATCATCGCTGTTAGCGTAACAGCGGTCAAATATAGCAAACATCACAGTGGTTAAACTGCTCGTCAGATCCACGGGTATGCAATAAAAATTAACGACCTACTCAATGCATGGGGAAATTGGAGTGCTTTAATGTGCAGTTGTAAGGTCGAGATACAAACGCACCACATGTCATAGCTTTGAAAGAAATACAAGTCGCCTTGCTCGATCTTTAATTTTCCGAAAAGAAAAAAATGTCCAGGACGTTGGCAAATGCATTTTTTTTAACGCGATAGCATTCAAGCTGCCTTCGAGGCAAAACACTGGTGTTCTCTGTCACAAAATGCAGTGATTGGACGAGAGAGCTGTGACGTCATCAAGGTCACATGACATCAAGGACCTAATTACACGATGGTGCTATTTTCGAAACCAATCACCACCGGAGGAGCTCGGAGTTTTAGAAAGCAGAAAGCAGAAAAGGACAAACTGGATAGTATGATGTGGCAGGCCTACAAAGCTGCCTTAGGACTCCCACTAAATGCCTCAACCGAAAGGCTTTTTAGGTTAGGAATACACTACACCTACAATGAAGTGAAAGACGCCCATTTAATGACTCAAACAGCGAGATTAGCTAATTGCAGAACTGGCAGGAGTATTCTTACCAGGCTTGGAATTAACTTTCAGCCTACGAACAAAGACGCTGAAGTAGACTTGCCCTGCGACAATAAGACGACCCTACTAATCAAACCACTACCCAAAAACATGCACCACATACACCACGAGTGTGGAAGACAAGCACGAACCAAAACCTTACTTAATAAATACGGACAGTGCGCTCGAACAATTTATGTAGAAGCGGAAGAATACAAACATACGAATGCCTTTGCAGTTGTGGCTTTGAGCGAGAATGGTGACCACATCGTCTCTGCAACAATCAAAACGAAATCCTATGAAACGGCAGAAGAGGCGGCTATAGCCCTCGCCCTAGCGCATACCTAAGAGAGCATCATTCTCAGCGACTCCAAAATGGCTATCAATAATTTCGCAAAAGGGCGAATTGCAAACACTTCCCTTAGAATCCTTAACGCCACCAAATTCTCACCAATATATTCCAAAGTTATATGGGTCCCAGCCCATTCGGGGAATCCGGGGAACGAGGCAGCCCACAATAAAGGTTTCGTCGGCCGGGCAGTGGATGAGTCTGGCTCCCTGAATTTCACGAAGGACTCCGTGATCACACAACATGATCTCACCAGTCATTCTAAACTAGAGAGGAAAAATTTGCCCCCTCCGGACAAGAGCCTGACTAAAGAACAAGAGGTTACGTGGCGTCGTCTACAGACGAGATCGATACGCACCCCATCACTCCTTGCGCACATTTATCCGGATCTATACAACCCGAACGGTAAACACTGTGGCCATCGAGCAAACTACGATCACATCCTGTGGGATTGTAAAATACAGCCACCTCCGGGTGACCTAGTTACCGCTCCTTCTCTCTAGCGGTGGGAGGCCGTGCTGGATAGCTCTGACCCCAGAACGCAAGTTCTGGCGGTGGAGTGGGCCGACAGAGTCGTCGAGGGCTATGTACTATCGACCACTTAACGCGACTTAACGCGACCAAGCTCTTTCCGGCGAATAAAGTGTTTTACAATGAATCGGAGGTTTCGGCAGTATCGACATCTCTACCGGAGGGTGCAAGAGTACACAGCATGAGGCACGAGTGAGTTTCGAATCCGCGGCGGCGCGAACAGATCAGCCTCGCTGGCCACTGCATCAGACCACTACGCCATTGCCGCAGATTTTTTTTATCTAGCCATTCCATGGAAGTGCAACACTGCCACGGTTCTAGCCTTACTTAGCCAGGTCGAATCCCGCAATCCGTCATACAACTCACACCAGCATCCTGTTCTCACTCTGCCTGCACACGAAAATTCCGGGAGGCACGCGCATGCGTAGAGTAAAGGCAGCCAGACAGGAGGTCGATCATAAATAGCATACCCCTCGCACCAAAACACACTGCTCTCTGAGCAGAAACTTCGATGAACGTGGCGGCTCTGCGTGGCGATCTATCATGCTGCTCTACCACAGGTTAAACACTCCCACGAGCACAAAAGGATCACGTGGAACCTTAGAACTTTCCATTGCAGGAAAAAAATCATAGGGCACGACATCAAAGCTCGCTTTGAGAGTCCGTTGTAGCATCTCCCCAAAAAAACACGGCACCACGACCAAACCAAGCCAAGCCAAAACGAAGCCAAGCTTTGACATGTAAGATCGACGTGTGAAGTTCAAGTAAGAAAGTCACGGCACCCTTGACGTCTATGACCAGCGGGCGCAAACAGTCGTCTGCTAAGCACAGCTACGAGGAAAGGATGGCTTGCCATTGAAAAAAAAAAAAAAAACACTGAAACAAGTCTTGCGCGCTGCGCTTTGGATGCCGCCGTCTTTAGCAACATATTCATGCGTGTGCAATGGATCCAGAACACTGCTATCGCATTGCCCTTTTGAGGTGACTGAATCGGCCTCACAATTTTTAAGCTTTCTGTTCTATTTTATATCTCGAAGTAAAACAAATAGGATGCCCGGATGGCTCAGTGGAAGCTGCAGAATGAGACGTGTTTGGCTTTCTGACTTAGGAAATACACTGATACCCAGAAGATAAATTCCACTGTGGTACCTATTTCACAGCTACTGCTAGGGGCTCCAAAGAGTCATCGCCGAAAGTGTTTCAATTCAATCCACCCGGTGTCAGTTCCGATATTTCGAGAGCTTGCTAACGGCGCGTAGAAAACAATGCATGCTGCGCGACACTTCGCGCGAAATCCTCCGGCCTTGAAGCCTGAAATACAACGGCCACGAAATGGCGCTATACCAAGGTCTGAACGCAATTAAAGGAAAGCCATTCTCAATTAATTATTGCTGCTCGACCATGTAACAACGCGATTATTCAGATCTGCAATGTGCCTTGCAAACAGTTGCCGGATCGCCATGCAACGTGTGAGACCAAGACTTCAGCCTGTTAGGCTGCATAAATATTCGCACACGCTCGATCAGCGATCCGCAATGAATGCTGCAAGTTCCGAGCGACCGCATAGATGTATGTGGAGCGTACGTACGACTGTAAAGGACCAGTCGGCCTCGACTGCTTCCGGCTTCTTACTGCGGTCACGTCCGAACAGGATGAGGTAGCGGGTTGGATTTCTGACTTAAGGGACAGATTTAGATAAAAGCGAAAAGCGAAATCTTGCGTGTGCCCAGATTTCGGTTCATGCAAAATAATCCCTAGTAGTCGAAGCCAGTCCTGGGTGTTCCATTGTGGCCTTCCTTGTAGCCTTACTACGCAAGCACAGATTATTTTCTGAATGCTTGAAAAGGCGTTACAGTTCAGCAAAACGAAAATGTGTGCTTGGGGCGTAGATTTCTGGAGAGTTTAATGAACAGCACGTCAAGTTTAAATTCCAGCACGAGAAAGTTGTGAGCGAGTGATAGAAAGTTTACTCTCTCTAAACAAAAAAGCCTGATTTAAATTATTGCCGTCATAATGAGGCCAAGCAGACAGTGCTGAAGTCAGGCATGGGATACAGCTGCCTGCAATGAAATGCAAATACAGCGGCAGTGACAAAACAACGTTAATAACTTCAACCATATACTGAGAGCTTTATTCAAACAGATGGGGCTAAAAACGGCCTTTTATGTTTGAGAGGTGTGTTTCCAAATGGTAGAAGGAGTGGTGTTTCCGAAGCTTCAGCGATCATTTTGCACATACTATAACAGCCACAGAGCATCGCTTGTGAGGTTGGGTTATCTCGCCAGGACAACTCATTCAGACATATTGAGTAATTAGGCAACAGGTAATCGTTGATGATCTGATTAATCTGTTCTTGTCGCTCTCTTTAGTGAACAAAAAACAAAAAAAAATTCTGAGCTAGTGATCCACGGTGGATCGTTTGAAAGCCATAGCATTCTCTGCTGCTGGTGGTAGTGTTGTGGCAGAGGAGAAGGAAATGCAGGGAGGTTAAATGAAAGAAAAAACCAGTTTGCTACCCTGCACGTGGGGAAAGGGATGAGAAGATATAAAGAGGAAGGGCAAAAGAAAGTAGCCGAAAAATGGTCAGTATGCAAAGTGAGCAAGCGTTCGGTAAAGTCGCAGCCTATCGTGGAGGCCAGAAGTTCGCAAGAAGCGGAGCATTGCTTTGGAGGCCTTCACCGCCGACGATAGCCGCGGCCAGTGGCCGATAATCTTCGTTTCCGTCAGTGGGCGTGGATCTAGACGCTCCAGCGCACGGCAGAGCGACTGCCTTTCGGCGCTGTGGACAGGACATTCACAGAGAATGTGGGATATAGTCTCGTCACACCCGCAGATGACGCATACCGATTAAAAAGGTGTAATGGTTGGTGAAACCTACACCAAGCCACAGGCGACACAGCAAAATTTCTTCACGTCGTGGTAGGCAGAGTGGAGGCCGGTGCTTCAGATCACGGTCCAGAGATTTTAAACACGAATTCGAAAATTCGCGTCAGTGCACGAATCCTGCCCACTGCGTCTGGCCTCGAAATGGGGACGGAGACACAATCGCCGTCGTGGTGAGCAGTCCGCGCGGTGACTGCCTGATATGCCGCTGTGTCCTGGCAGCCATTGGTATACAATGTTTTGCTATGTATTGATGGCAGAGTGGTGCCCATATATGTGGAATTGGCTATTTTCGTCTTTACATTCATCGATCCCTGCGAGTCCTCATACCACTCCTAGCGCAGCGGTTAAACCATGCGCCAGTGCCCCGACAGGTGACTGTTTGGGCTGCCACCTTTGGGGCTTGCGTGACCCAAATTTCCCTTCCCGTGCAACTTTTCGCTGCCGAACATTAACTGCCATGGTGGGCAGGCTGTGATGACGTCACAAGATTCTCACCACGTGACGGCGGTCGCCATTTCCGCTTGCACAGCCTCTCCTAATGGTACCGCGTTAAAAATACAGCATAAAGCATGGACGAGTTACTGAAATTTTCACACAAAGAAAAATAAAACAAATGTAAGAGGGGTTGTGGCTCAGCCGAACCTAGGTCGTTTTGCTAAGGTTGGTTGCTAAGGTTCAGGTGAGGCATTCCGGCTGCGAGCGAGATTCACACCCCTGAATCATCGTCGTCTTTCACATACACAGTTCACCACAGTGAGCTGCGCTACAATTACCTCCCGGCGAAAATGGAGGTGTCCTGCCGGCTTAAGGCGATAGACGCACGATAGACAGATCGTAGTGCGGCTTGAGGCGGTCGATGTGCACTGCTTCACGGCCGCGATGGCGCGCATCTTGGGGCGGCAAAAGCGGTTCATTAGTGCAGTTCACTGGAGAGGTCTGGCAGATAACACGGTACGGGGCTTGGTACGATGAAAGGAGTTTTGTGGAAAGACCGGGACCGGTTGACGTAACGCAAATCCACACGAGGGAGTCTGGGGTATAGGACGGGAGAGGGCTGGTAGGAGTGCGAAGGTGCTTCTGGCGATTCTGGTCCTGCGTTGTAAGAAAGCGGGCAAGCCGGCGGGATTCTTCAGCTTATGTCGCTGCTTGAGAAAGAGTCAGAGACTCGGACACATTAGGGCGATACGAAAGCACGGTATCCATGCATGGTACTGGTAGGCTCGCGGCCGTAAAGAAGAAAGAAGGGAGAGAAGCCAGTTGTGCCCTGTGTGGCAGTGTTGTAAGTATATGTTACAAATGAGTGACTGCGGTCCCAGTTTGAATGGTCAGAGGCAACATGCATGGCCAGCATGTCGCTCAATGTGCGATTGAAACGTTCAATCATGCCACTGATATGAGGGTGGTAGGCCATTGTAGAGCGGTGAACAATACAGCATTGGCAAAGTGGGGCTTCGAAGGTGTCTGAGAGGAAGACACTGCCACGGCCACTCAGAAGTTCCGTAGGCGAACGGAACCATGGCGCAGAACGAGATGGTGCAGGATGAAAGACGCAACCTCTGGCGCAGACGTGGATGACAAGGCTGAAGTTTCGACGTAGCGGGTGAGGTGATGCACTGCCACTATGACCCGGTGGTCTCCAGCCGTAGTGGTGGGATGAGCCCGTAGACATCGATGCCAACGCAGTCGAATGGGCGCGTGGGGCAAGGCAAGGGCTGCAGCGGAGCGATGGAACGAGGGGTTTTGTGGCGTTGGCATTCCGGGCTGGAGCGAACGTACTGTCGGATAAAACGGGGCATTCCCCTTCAGTGGAAGCGAACTCGAAGGCGCGTGTAAGTCTTCACCACACAGCCATGAGCGCACTGAGGGTCGGCATGGAAAGAGGCGCATATGTCGAAACGAAGGTGCCCTGAATGACTAGGAGCCAATTGCGCCTGTCGGGAAGGTAGTTGTGGCAGTAAAGCAGGCCGTCCCGTATAGCAAAGTGGCGGGCTTGACGGCGGAGAGTCCGAGCCTCAGGACGCGCAGATGGTGCAGACAGGAAAGCGAAGAGGGAAGCGATCCAGCGGCCCTAGCGTCGTTCGAATGACATGTCGAGAATATCAAGGGAAGAGGAACCAGTGGTGACGAGAGATGTGGAGTCCAAGTCACAGGGTAGAGGGCAGCGGGATAGGGCTTCGGAATCAGAATGTTTACGGCCAGATCGATACACTATTTCAATGTCGGATTCCGGTAAGCGCAAAGCCCAACGAGCAAGATGGCCAGAGGGGTCTTTGAGAGAGGACAATCAGCAGAGGGCATGGTGATCGGTAACGACAGAGAAGGGACAACTATATAGGTAAGGTCGGAACTTTCCAATAGCTTGAATGATCGACAAGCATTCCTTTTCCGTTACGGAATAATTCCGCTCGGCGTTTGTCAAAGTGCGGCTGGCATACGCAACAACACATTTGGCGAAGCTGGGTTTCCGTTCTGCCAGAACAGCGCCGAGGCCCACGCCGCTTGCATCAGTGTGAATTTCAGTATGTTGGCTGGGGTCGAAATGGCAGAGGACCGGAGAGGACACAAACGCGTCTAAGCGTGGAGAACGCCGCATCACAGACTGCCCTTACAAAAATTTCTTTACACTTACCATATACTGTCTATCGACCTTGGTCTGTGAAGTCTATAGACTTTCTATAGACAAATCCTATAGTCTAGTCTATAGACAGTCTATAGATATGTGACCATACACTTTTAGTCGCTTTTGACCATAGGCAGTCTATAGATTTATGGTCATACACTTTTATTATGTCCACATGCTTCCTATAATTTGCCTATAGACAAATCTTTGACACAGGTCTATAGACGGTCTACAGACTTATGGCCATACATTTCCTGTAGATTTCTGTCTATAGACAAAAGTCTACTGGTCCAGTAGACAGGTCTGTAGGCTATCTATAGACATTCCATAGATATGCTATAGACATTTGCTATGACAGTTTATAGACCTCTGTATGCTAAGCCTTTAGCAGACAATTGTGCATAGACTGGCTATAGACAATCTATACGTTGGTGACCATTGAAAAAGGCCACCACACGGTCTTCACAAATGATATGAACAACATATCAGCATTGACTCGCTACGGGCTGTTGAGAATGCGAACCCCCATAAAATGCGCATTCAGTGCTCCTTACATAGGGATCACAAAAGAATAATATTTCACCATTTATTCTTGTACCCGCTATTGAATAAGCTCTTCAAAATACCCTGCGTGAAGCTTGGTACGTGCCCCGATAATCAAACGAGCGCCAGGCATTGCAAACCCTACCAGGCAGACTTCGAACCGGATCACCACAGTTCTGAGCCCATTAACTTGAAGCACAAAGACAGAAAGGCATACTCATACATCAGCGCGCGCTCTTAGACACAAGCGGGCTGCAGCGCTTCTATGCCGCGCTTATTATCCGGAAAAACTCGAACTGCGCCTAGTTTCTGCAGCTGCGCCGTTTCAAAAGCAGAGGCGAGCTTGAGACAACATAGGGAATTACTGTCACGATGAAATGCCGTCTCAAATTCACTTAGTTTTTCTTTCAAGTGCGGTCATAACAGAGAAGTAAAAAGGTGGTTCCTGCATGCAGGTACCCAACATAACGCTGATAGAAAAATCAACAAAAGCGCTCAAAGTAGGAACTATTTCAATGAAACAACGTCTTCATCAACAGGCGCAGCCAAAATAACACAGCGCGAGCTGAATTGCATTCGTGGCGCAAATAAGCGCCGAGTTACATTGGCGTTTTCGTCATGTATACCATTCTGAGATCAGAAGCGCACACTCTGCCTCTCGCACAAATGATCTTGGATAAATCTGTGCACGCGTGAGCGGGGTTCATGAACGAGCCTGTCTGAACGAAATGTAAGCCACCTCTTGTCGAGGTGACCTTTACTCAGCTTTAAAAATGAACTGCCCGCAGGCCAGCGGCGGCGGCCAACGGCTCGGATAACAGGGATGGACGAATCCATACGTGTGCAACGAAAAGGGAGACTGGACGCAGCTCGTAGGTTCTTCGCGGTGTTTGTACACGCTGGGCGTTGGCGCCGGCGACGACTTTTATTCAGCCATTCCACTATTAGCGTTCCTCCAGCGCCGCTTGACTACAACTTTGACAAACGTCCCGTGGTCTAGTCTGTATACATATAGCGTTACATCTTCGGTGAAACGTCGCTGTCCACGAAGCGCATCGAGGGAGCGTCTACACGTAGCAAGCAATGCACACCGCTCGATGAACAGCACAACGGTCCGGACAGTCGATAACCCAAAGATTAAAAAAAATGCAACTCACCTCAGAACAGTGAGTGTGCGTTTCCGGAGGTGCCAAGTAAATCGAGCTCACACGGCGCTAACTGACGCATAGTTCCATTTCGGCCGTCATTCACGGGCTAAGCGATATTTCTGGCCGCGCATCTACCTCGCAACACGGAAAAGCCAGTAGACTGCTCGCGAGGAGCGGCTTACCATCGCGGGTTTGGCACCGACTGCCTTTCCGCGCGTTAGGAAGGACATAGCGGCACAGACATAAGCGACATTAGTCGAGAACCCGGTGGCTTCCGCTGCTTATGACGCCGCTTACAAACGAGGATAGGAAGTTTGTCGCTGCGCACACAATCTGTTGCGTACACACAGCTCTGCTTAGAGTGGTTTAGGAGACCAAATGGACAAAAAAAAATGATTGTGCAGACTTACCGTAAGTGGACGATTAAGCTGGATTTCGATGAAAACGTAATCCACGAGGGAACACGCTAACAACACCGACACATGCGCGCACACAGTTGTTTGCAGCCCGAATGATTCTCCGCCGTGTCGGGGTAAAATGTGTAAAACTGGAAACAGAAACCCATCTCACGGTCGTATCTTTTCCGCTCACACTCTTGCCGTGCGTAGCTTGATCTGGTAACCAAGACCACAGAGGGCAATTGGTTAAGAAGCTGAAATTATCCACTCGCGCTTTAAAGCACTTTTTTCGCAAAAGAAAAATCGAAACCTTACTGATTTGGCCATACGCGCTGCATCTCTCACCGCACAGTATGTGGCACACTTTTCGGATAACAATTAAAAAGTTGCATAGCATAACGTCTTTTTCTCATGTGTTGGTGTTTAGAAAACTGGCATGGGCTACATCAGCGTGTGTATGGGGAGGAACGAAAAAATACTGGCTTTGTGGTTGTTGCGCCGCGCACTTTTTCACGCGAATGCAAACTGCAGAAGTATAAATGGCAGATGTTAATTGCGCTGAGGACCACATCTTTGAGAATCTTCTAACGGTGTTTCTAAGCGATGGGCACATCCTTGAACTCTTACACCCATCTTTCCCCCTTTATTTTCAGGACACTCTAAAGAGAAAGGTAGAATCGATGATGAAGTGCTTTTGAATTAAGCGCGTTGGACAGTAACGATCGAAAGACATGGAATGGAATTCTCTCAAGCGATTTCTTTAAGGGAGAGCATGTTCGTTTGATCTGGTACAGTTTGCGGGCACCTTACTTTCGGAATGGCTGCCTTTCCTCGCTTCACCTGTTAGCATTAAATACTACTGCAGTGTGTGGTTTATGGAGGTTTAGCGTCCCAAAGCTACTCAGGCTATGAGGGACGCCGTAGTGGAGGGCTCCGGAAATTTCGACCACCTGGGGTCCTTTAACGTGCGATGGCATCGCACAATACTTGGGCTTCTGGAATTTCGCCTCCATCGAAATTCTACCGCCGTGGCCGGGATTGAACCGGCGTCTTTCGGGTGAGGAGCCGAGCGTCATAACCACTGAGCGACTGCGGTGGCGTAAATATTATTGAATTGTATTCACAATATACGCCACGGTATAACGAAAAAAGTGCTTTTCAAGGCTTCTAAAAACAGTATAGTGGAGAGCGTTGCGCTGTCCTCACACAATATTTTTTTAATTCCCGAAATAGCGAAGGACGGTGGAGGACTCTAGCCATATAGTTGCGGTCACCCGATGCTGTTCCCATCAGCATGCAATGCAAAATTAATCGACATTGCTCTGGACTTAGCCCAGAGGCAGTGTATAAATTATCAGATAGAAAGAAATTAGAATTGTTACAGACTGATCTGTAGACTATAGACTATGCCTATATAGATAGTCTATAGACTATAGACTATAAAGATGTTATAGACTGCAGTCTATGTATAGTCTATAGACCGTCTATAGACTAAAAGAAACTAAGGTTGCTCTAGACTTAGGCTATAGAAAGTTTATAGACCGTCTATAGGCAAAAGGAAATTAAGGCTGTTATACTTTAGTCTATAGATTCCATTCAATTCAATGTATTTTACCAGAAGTTTGGCAGAATATCTAGGTTGAAAGCTTGACATGCGCAGAAAACCTCTACAAGTCAGTGCCGATATAGTTACTATAACAACAATAGTTCAGTTCAGTTCATTTTAAAGGCCCCCTTTTTTCGGGGGTATTACATATGGGTTGGGATTTTGTTGAAATGAGCAAACAAACAGCGAATATTATTTAGAACTGAAGGTGATCGGTTACACGTTCTTGAAAAGTAGATATGAAGCGATGTTGACGATGTCACGGGGTAGTCCGTTCCAGTCCGTTGCTGCTCGAAAGAAGAATGAGGCAGAAAAGGTGGCCATATGCGATGGCGGCCAGGAAACTTGTAGGGGATGACTGGTGCGGTGAGATATGCGTGCTGCAGCTATAGTTAACAGAAACAATGCAAAGATGGTGAACAGCAGACGCTGTACAATAGTAACTTTGAAGTTTTCTAAAACATAAGCAAGCTTAGTTTTCAATGTTATCACAAATAACACATTATACACACGTTTGAATAAAGCTGTAGATTTATACAGTCATAACTGAACCTAAGATAAAGTAAAGATAAGAGAAATAATAGATCAGTGAAGCAAACATTCAGAACACTGCTATTTATAGGTTGGAAAAGGATTCTTGAACTTATATAAATGAAATTATCGCGAGATATTGATGTTGACGGAGTCTTTGCGGGAGGTTTGGCAGTAATGACTAAATTTGTAGATTGGGCGGAAATACGGAGTATGCCGTAAGTCATCAATACCAGTAGGTCATCATCATCATCATCAGCGTTACTACACCCACTGCAGGGCAAAGGCCTCTCCCATGTCTCTCCAATTAACCCTATCCTTTGCCAGCTGCATTCACCCTTTGCCTGCAAACTTCTTAATCTCATCCGCCCACCTAACCTTCTGCCGCCCCCTGCTCCGCTTACTTTCTCTTGGAATCCACTCCGTTACCCTTAAGGACCAGCGGTTATCTTGCCTTCGCATTACATGCCCTGCCCAAGCCCATTTCTTTCTCTTGATTTCGACTAGGATGTCATTAACCCGTGTTTGTTTCCTCACCCACTCTTCCCGATTCCGATCTCTTAACGTTACACCTATCATTTTTCTTTCCATGGCTCGCTGCGTTGTCCTTAACTTAAGCTGAACTCTTTTCGTTAGCCTCCACGTTTCTGCCCCGTAGGTGAGTACCGGTAAGATACAGCTGTTGTACACTTTTCTCTTGAGGGAAATTGGTAAACTGCCATTCATGATCTCAGAGAACCTGCCATATGCGCTCCACCCCATTCTTATTCTTCTAGTTATCTTCATCTCATGATCCGGATCAGCTGTCACTACCTGCCCTAAGTAGACGTATTCCGTCACAATTTCTAGGCTCTCGCTGCCGATTGTGAACTGTTGTTCCCTTGCTAGGCTGTTGAACATTACCTTGGTTTTCTGCATGTTAATTTTTAGACCCATCGATCTGCTCTGCCTGTCCAACTCATTGATAATGATTTGCAGTTCACCTCCTGAGTGACTCAGCAAGGCAATGTCATCAGCAAATCGCAGATTATTTAGTGATTCTCCATTTATTCTTATTCCCAACTGTTTACAATTCAGGCCTCGAAATACCTCCTGTAAACATGCGGTGAACAGCATTGGCGAGATCGTGTCTCCTTGCCTGACGCCCTTCCTTATTGGAATTTTATTGCTGACTTTATGGAGGACTATAGTAGCTGTGCAGTTGCTATATATATCTTCCAGTATTTTGACATAAGGCTCTTCTACCCCCTGATTACGCAATGCCTGTATGACTGCTGAGGTTTCCACTGAGTCGGATGCTTTCTCGTATTCAATGAAAGCTATATAGAGAGGTTGATTGTATTCTGCGCATTTCTCTATCACCTGATTGATAGTGTGAATATGATCTATTGTGGAATATCCTTTACGAAAGCCTGCCTGATCATTTGGTTGATTAAAGTCTAACGTTGCCCTCACTCTATTAGCGAGATACCAGTAGGTACAAGTTTGTACTAAAGAAAATTATTCTGCTCAGTAGTCGAGAAGAACGCAAAATGCGGAAATCGTATATGTTGTTAGCTCTGACGATCTTGATTGGGGGAAATAGCTTTTGGGTCGAGTGTAGGATTGGAATATTGGCAATATTGCGAATAGCGTTTTCTTGTAAGGCAAGTATTTTTTAAATGTTTGTTTTTGTTGTAGCACTCAAAATGAGACCACAATAGTTGAATGAGATGAGAACAGAGCATGATATATTTGCGGCTTTATTTTCGTATTGTCTATAGACGAAAATAAATTAAGGCGGTTATCGACTTCAGTCTACACATAGTCTATAACAGTCTATAGAGAAAAAATAAACGCGGTTATAGACTTCAACCTATAGATAGTCTATAGACTGCCTATACACAAATAAAATTTAACGCTGTTATAGACTTCATTCGTTTATAGACCGTCTATAGACAAGGGAAGGTTAAAACTGTTATAGACTTTAGTCTATAAATGGTCCATGGACTGTCTATAATGGTCTATAGACAAAAAGAAACGCCTAAAGGATGGCTATAGAGTCTATAAAATGTCTATATTCCGAGGGTGCTGTCTATTTTCCAAGGGTAGTGTCCAAGACGAGAGTTTGGCGTCGCCGGCAAGCAGCTCATTCAGAGGAGACAGGATGGAAGCGACTCGTAGAACACGCCGGAACGGCGAGTAGAAGTTGTCCGCTTCCTGAGGACACAGCTTTGGCAAAGCTGGACTGTTTGTGGATTCTTGGTTAGCAACATCTGGAACGCGTCTTTGGAGGTATCCTTCAAGATGTTATTAATTTTATCAGCCTTATGCATTGATGGGTTCATGCCCTTGCCCAGGTCGACATCTTCTTTTAACTCGTGAAAGTTTCGTTGGGGTGCTGAGAGCGAGCGCGGAGGCGTTGTTCGACGCCCAGTTTGCGCACAGCTGGGCGACCAAGTACCTCCGAGAAACTTGTCTTGGAGGAAAACTAGGTAGGCAAGTTGGCCTCATGATTTCAATACCACAAGTTGGCTACGTCGGTGAGATAGAACAGGACGTTGCCGAGCTTGGTGGCATCGTCCAACTTGTAGGCGCTGACGCGCTCGCACGACGACAGCCAGTCGTCGACATCACAGTCGTCGGCGCCGCTGAAGACGCCGGGATCGCGCTGCCTGAGCCCGCCGGAACAGAGGATGGCAGGCGAAGGACAGTCTGGCTGGTGACGTCGGGCATAACGGACGTCGGAGGTAAGGTGCGGCTACGGAGCTCGAGGATGAGAGAGGGAACGTACAGCAGCCTCCAAAAACTGAAAGAAGGGGTTGTGTCTCAGCAGAACCTAGATCGTTTTGCAAAGGTTGAAAAGCTCCGGGCCACGCGTTCAGGCTGCGAGCGAGCTTCACACCTTTGGATCGCCGTCGCCTTTAACCACAGTGAGCGAGCGTGGCTAATATGCTACACGAGGTAACGCAGTAGAATCTGGCATATCCTCGAGCGTTCGGCCTAGATGTCAGTGCGGAAGTACTTAAAATAAAAGGAGAGGCCTTACCTAAGGCCTCTTTCTCGCTATACCCGACAGCGACAACTCGCCTATTCTTGACAACGTTTCCCAGGACCGCGCACCGTCAGAGTAATGGATAACGTACGAGTTCTTCCCGCCATGGCCATGCCGTTCGTGTCGCTCGAAGGCGCAGTAATAGAGGCATAAGCAAGCGTCTGTCGTCGTCGTATGCGAGCGCAACAGTGTGGGAAAAAAGGAAGGAACCCTTAATTGCCAGCTCCTTCGGTGGGCGCTTCGAGGCTATAGCGTGTAATGTCCACCGGGAAGGAGGCAGAGGGGGAGGGGCTGGCCGGACGCAATCGATGACCTCGCGCCGTTAAACTCTCAGGCACCGCCCAGACTTCGCCTTGAATCCTTCGTCCATTTCGCCTCGCAGTTGTGTGCAGCGCGTAGCGCAACGCAGCAACCACGCCGCCGCGCTGTAGGGCAACATCTTCAGTTCCTCATGCCACGTCGACTAGTTCAGTTTTATCCCTGTTGACGATTTGAACACTCTTCTCAATGGAGGTCATGATCGCTGCGTCGTACGTATTGCTGTTGGATCTGGAATTAGTAAGGCATGCAGGTATGCATTTGTCACGCCGCCTCGCTCACTTATGGCGAGCGGAGGGTGTTGTGAGGGACGGCCATTAACGGCAAAATATATCGGTATAGATTATCAATAAACGCACCAGTTATAATACATTATAATACGTTGGAGCAGGTACATGCTTTGTATTGTGTGAAGCCTGCAGGCCGCTAATTTCATCCAGCGTTGCAGACGGTACACTGCAACATTTGTTTATCTCGCTCATAAATAAGACCAGCGGCTGCGATCTCTTCTTGCAGCCGTTCATCGTTTGCAGAGACCGTCTTTTGCACATGCATTTTATTATCGTCGGGTGCCCTCAGCAGGCAAGTTATCTTGCTTACTCCGGAACCAGTTTTACTGACATGCTTTTTACGTAAACGCTTATTGGAATTATGTGAAAATGGAGAGCTGTGACAATTTTTGAAAAGAGGTTAGCGCGAATAAAAGACGTCGGCGTTGGGCACGAGCACTAGAAACTGTTGGTCCTCGAGAGCTCGACAACTTTGAACCCTGTGGGTTTCGAAAATGGTGGGGAATTCTCGATGATTGCAGCGGGGGGTGTCTGCGTGTTAGAAGCCACCACCTGGTTGTTTAAACTACAGTCTCGTGAATGGCATTCGACACGTCCTCATTTTCTTCTGGTTTCTTCCAAGACGTGAGCTGTGCTCACAAGGCTGCTCGTCTTCCGGGTCAATCTAGTTGTCCACCGCTGTGGAAGCGCGTGCGTACGGTCATGCCGGAAGTGGCCGTCCCGTGACCCACGGGTGGCTCGTCCTCCGTCGGTTCCTCGTGGGCTTCTAAGTTGTCGGCGGAAGTCGATGTCATTGCAACATTGTGTGGAATCACTCTACTGGCTAGAAAACGCGCCACTCTTCAAGCTGTCAGCTTTCTTCAGTGGTAGAGGACAAATGGACCATAGGCCTCTCGAAGCGAGCAGCATACTGTGGCGTCTGAGTGAAAATGAACGTTGCAAATAGAGTGGAACAAATGCGCCACCATTTGCACGCTCTATGTTCGTCATCATGCACGTAACAATGCTCACATGGCAGGTGGGCACCATCAGAAAGTAGAGCAAAAAAAAGTACGCAAGGCGCAGCCGGCATTACGCATGTATTTCGATACCGTTCCTGACTTGGCAAAAAAATTACTTTGTTATCCGTACATTGTCCGAGTAAGTCGGTCGCCTATGTAATAAGTATACAATACGTCGCTCTTCTTCCTGAGAACGCTCTGACACAGCAGGAACCCCAAAGACCAGCGACGGCTGCTCTAGCGGGCCTGCAGGATCGCGGCGGCACACGGAGCCCTGGACTGGGGTCTTCACTCAGGAGGACAAACTATACTCATTAAAAGTTCTCACTCCTCTTCCTCCTTGCCGCGTCAGACATGACTTATGCTGGTTAATAATCCTACTGTCTCAACGGCTATTCGATGTTCGTAGCGCATTTGTGTGGCGGTTAACAGTATAGTAATGGAAATATAACTCGGAGACCGGATAAAAGACGCTAAACGGATGCAGACAATTCAGATAACAATGAATGAATGAATGAATGAATGAATGAATGAATGAATGAATGAATGAATGAATGAATGAATGAATGACCCTAGATCGTTGTACAAATGACGACCATGTTTTTTGACGGGCAGGCAACGCGAATATGGTCCTGCACTCATTAATGGCGCGCAGCGCACGGCTGCACATTCACCTGTGTCCGGCGAATGACGCAATATATATATATATATATATATATATATATATATATATATATATATATATATATATATATATATATATATATATATATATATATATATATATATATATATATATATATATATCAGGCAAGCTGTGTTTATTTCATAATGAGGGGAGAAGAAACGACACGAGCCTTTTTCTACCCTTGCAAGCTGTAGGAAGGCTTCAAAGATAAGGCAGCGTGCAAACCAGGTTGCGTTCTCTTTGGCCGCCCTTTGCTAAAAAACAATGATGAACAGCAAGAAGCTACTTTCTTCTAGATCCCTCTAGATCAACTTAAACTTTTTCTACTTGAGATGCCTCAGCTGCTTTGACATGTGTTTGCACACGTGAATTTGGAACTGAAATCTACAGTAACTGGTACCCAAACTTTAAAGTTCCTGAATTAAATGCGCGGGCCACTAATGTCGAATTGGGAATTGAATGTAGTATTCACTTATTCCGTCCTTTTGATATAAATTCCGTCTATAGAGTTGCAGTTGAAGAATAGAATACGAGAATAGAATCGAATAGAAGAATAGGAACGGCGCCACTGCCAGGATGTCGTTGCTACACACACGGGTGCCGCCAAGCTGTCGGAGGCTTTGTTTCGCATGAGTCCTCACCGCGACCTAAATCCTCACTTCCTGCATGCGGCCGAGGACACTGGCTTCCTCCGAGAAACACAGTGCGCAAAGACCAGTTTCACGCCAGAGTGGGTAGGGTATTTACAGGCCAGCTTATTGCACCATCGACCTCACCTGAATTCGTTCCTGCGGAGACAGACAGTGAAGCCATTTCCGCGTCGCTCAACTGCGCGGTGTGACCAAAGGGCGCCCTGTTTTCAAAATCTTTAACCAAACAACCGCAGGATTCTAAATGTAAAATAAAATGTTCTTTCAGCCAACCATTATAAATATAGTCTATAGGCAGTCCATAAACTTCTTATAGACTCTATTGCTTTCCTGTAGATATTTCTTTTGCAGCGAAAGCTACATTGGCCACGAACTCGCAGTTTCGCCGTGCTCGCATTCCCACCGCGGTCCCACCGCACCACGTAATCAACCACGTGACTGGTCACGTGACCAACCACGAGGCAACAACTAGCCAGACAACCAGACTAACCTGGACTTGCAATCAAGATTAACCAAGGCTAAACCAAGCTTTGCCTTAGCTTTCGCTACGTATATCCTGGCATAGCCGAGCTAAGCCACTGCCAATTTTTCTCTGTTAATAGTCTATGGATGTCTATAGACAAAAGTCTACTAAAAGTGTATGGCCATAAATCTACAGATTGGCTATAGACTGTCTATAGGATTTGTATTGCCTATAGACTGTTCTTTAAAATTTGTCTATAGAGAGTCAATAGACAGAAGTCTATGTGCAGTCTATAGATTGTCTAAAGAATTTTTTGTAAGAGAAGACCCTTGTATTCAACGAACGGAGCGCCCATCAAAACATGCGATAGGAAAGATTAGCATCAGTCCATGCCTCCAGAGCAACGCTATCTAGCGGTAGCCGAGGTACTTGCATTCAACAAACACAAGCCTTACCCATCGCACATGAAGCACGAGGAGGATAAGTGAAACGTGCACGTATGCACCTAAATTCGTGCCCGAATCATGGCTCTGACGTAAGTGCGGCAGTTTGTTAAAATGAATGCTGGTAGCAGCGGTGTTGAAGCGTACGTCTGGAGCGAATAATTTTGCACCAATGTTTTTTTTTTTTTTGCGAGCGATGTGCCATAAGGTCGAACCTCACTGCGGCTGTCGACGTCATTGCTTTCCACACTGACATGAACCTAACTAGACTGTCGGTCCTGGCTCTTCTTTACGTTGAGGCACATACGCTCAACGTCATTCATTACACACCATTCATTACGCTCGACAGAAACATGAGTCCAGCGTATTTCTTATTTATGCGAAATAAATAAGAAATACGCTGGACTCACATTTCTGTCGCGTGCAATGAATGATGTGGAGGAACCTTTTCCGAACCCGCCGCGGTGACTTGGTGGCTATGGATTTGGGTTGTTGTGCCCAAGGTCGCCGGATTGAATTCCGGAAGCATTTTGGTGGAAGCTAAGTGCAAAAGTACCCGTGTTTTCTGCAATGCCCGTGCACGTTAACATGGAGCGTCGAAATTTTCTCGACCTCCCACATCGGCCCTCGCAGGCACTGCACACTTTTCCGTGGCTGCGGGCAACACCATGAAGAAAAGATAACTCCGAAGGACGCCATGCGGACGGGGAGAGACCCATTAAGACTCACAAACGGCCCGTCGTAGCCTCGTTGTGCGTGGACGCCAAGAGCAGCGGCAGCATCAGCCGAGCTGCAGCGTGCGTTCGAAAGGCGCTCGTGTTTCCTGCTTCGTTTCGCGTCACACATTGAGCGAGGCAGTCGGCAACCCTCGGTGCAGCAGTGGACACCCCACCCTCCTCCGCGGACAACAACAATCCGAGACGAATTGGTGGAAACTTGGCGCTGCTCAGTGGGAGGGGCTTCCGCTGGGGCGCTACCTTTCTCTTAGCAGCGGTTTCGTCATGTCGGAAAGCCTTTTTGTTCTCCGCTTCGCTCGGCGCGAGTGTTCGGTTTTCGCCGTTCAGGAGGCGACCTCCCGTGACCGGGTGTTCCAAATTCGGAGATCGTTTAACGAGACCCTAATCGCTACGAAGGCTACACGCTGCGCTGCTCGTTTGTAGCTCTGGTCTTTCTTTTCTTCTTGCGCGGTTTTACTTTTGGAAACACTGTAGCAGTCGGTCGTCAGGAAACGACAGTACGGTCACTTCCTTCTTTGCCTCATTTTACGGAAACGTCAAGACTGACCTGCTACTTTCACTCTTGCGGACGACGTGAATGGAACCGGACACCTTTATGATGTTTTCACCAGATTTTTTTCCTTATGATTTTTAATCTCTTTGTTTACAGACGCAGTAAGGAAAACACGTGAGCGAAGTGCACACAAGAGGTCAGAAATAGAGATTAAAAAATTTCCAGGAAATTTTGACTGCCTTGAAAAAAAAAAAACGTTTTTTTTCTTCTCGAGATGCTGACCAGCGACTTCTGTGAGATTTAGGAAGGTCTAATGCGGCAAGCACGAAAGACAGCAGAGGCAGGCGGTGCCTTGAGATAAGGGCAGCCGACCACCGCGGCAAAGGTGGAAGAAGTCACCGGAACAGATCCAGGGAGGATGAATGGAGACGAAGCCACTAGGACCCACCAACATCACAAACATGAAGCCAAATAAAGTTCTTCACTCACTCACTCACTCGATATTTTTTCAAGAAAAGTTTAAATTTTGGAAAGAAATAGAAAATACAAAAAACAGATTTCTTTAACTGCTGAAAAGCAGAAACATCAATACTAGCGCTCAGTATTCAGGCGAATATTTAGATATAAATGTCATATTTGTGGAACGAACCTCTTGTTCTATTGCAGCGAGAAAATGAACATGTAAACCGACCAATAATCACTCCGTGTCGGACTCGGAGTGTCTGCC
Source organism: Amblyomma americanum (assembly GCF_052857255.1). Classification (NCBI taxonomy): domain Eukaryota; kingdom Metazoa; phylum Arthropoda; class Arachnida; order Ixodida; family Ixodidae; genus Amblyomma; species Amblyomma americanum. The sequence goes on along the minus strand of NC_135506.1, from coordinate 2,508,133 downwards.
ACTGGATACGGTACTACGCGTTTCCGTAACCTTCCTGTAAGAAGCCTACAAAGTAGGGACTTTGCTTGCTCAGAAGGCTTGTATTCGGAGAAAACTGATTACGTGTGCAAAAACCTTTGTCGTTTTGTGCCGTGTGCGTCGCGCGGCAGCGTCTTCAGCAATTTTGTTCTGCTGCAGCCCTGAGTTGAAATCCATGTCATCCGGCGAATTCATGTGACGTCTTCAACCCGCAACCTCAAAGCTCGAAAGTTTCAAAAACGCTGACACAGGCGATGGCGATTACTCTCTAGTCGTTATTGGGTTTGGTTTGCTTTATGGGAGTTTAACGTACTGAAAAACACTCCGGATATGTGGGGCGCCGTAGTGAAGGGCTCGGGAAATTTCGAACACCTGGGGTTCTTTAACGTGCACTGACATCCACAGTACAAGGACCTCCAGAATTTTGCCTCCATCAAAATTCGACCGAAGCGGCCGAGATCGAACCCGCATCCTGCGGGTCAGCAGCCGAGTGTCATAACCGCTGAGACACTGCGGCGGCCTCATTCGTTGGCCGATGTACACTGTAGTTATTCTTTAAAAAATGACAAAAATTAAGCAAAACTGTAGGCGAGAATTTCTTAATTTTGAAATCTAATTTGGAATTTTCGACATTTTTTCGCGCTTTTCACCCCTGAAAAAAAAAAGTTCCTTTTTTCTTTCAAAATTTCCGTGTTTTTTTTTGTCCGGCCTTCACATCTCTAGTCAGAACTAAGTCATACAGAGGGCTCATTTCTAGAAATAAAAGATCTGCTGTTTGGCATAGGCATTACCGAGACCAAGCCCGGGAAGTAATAACCATCAAATACAATAGTAATTTCACATTTGCAATGGCGAAAATATATCTTCGCTGAGCGCCAGATGACATCTACCGAAAACACAATGGGCTTAATTTGCAGCGACTGGAGGACGACATGATGAAAACGTTGCTCACAGTGTAAAAAGCAGATAGAAAAAGGCCAGTGAAATATCACTCTGAAGGTGAAGGGTGTAGAAGAGGGGACAATTTCTCTTTTTCTCATTCGTCGCATGCCTACCATATGTGTCCGACTGGCTCGTTTCATCTGCCTTGAATTCAAAGCCACACTCTGAAATTGTACTGATCGCTAAGACCCCCCCCATAGAAAAAAAAAATTCATGTGCCGCCACGGTGGCTGAGTGGTTATGGCGCTCGGCTGCTGGCCCGAAAGACGCGGGTTCGATCCCGGCCGCGGCGGTCGAATTTCGATGGAGGCGAAATTCTAGAGTCCGTGTACTGTGCGATGTCAGTCCACGCTAAAAAACCCCAGGTGGTCGAAATTTCCGGAGCCCTTCACTACGGCGTCCCTCATGGATTGAGTCGCTTTGGGAAGTTAGACCCCATAAACAAAATCGAAACAAAACAATGGTATAATTTTTGTCACTATCATCCAACCATGTCTTTGATTTTGCTGTCGCTGTTGGCAATTACGTCAAAAATGGTCATATGATGTGGGTTTCTAAACTGATATCGCTTCACGTTCTGACATACCTTTCGCAATTGCAGTAATTTCAGGTCTACAGTTCGCACCCGCGATGCTCAAATTTGTCTGGAAAGTTTTTTTTTCTTTAACAGTTGAGCAGAGAACACGGCATGGTTGGCGTGTCAAGAATATCGGTATTGGTCGAGAGGGTCGTGACGTCACAACCACATGACCTCGCACATGTAGTTCGATCACCCCGCAACGATCACAAAGTACAACAGTGATGACGTCACTACACGATTCATCATTGGGCTACAGGGTTGTGGCGTCATTCCACTGCCGTCACGTAGTGCCTCTGATGAAAGAAAAGCAATTGCGCTGAAAAGAACAATGGTCGAACCAGAATAGTATTTGAATTCTCTTTTGTGGTGTATGACATCACGTTCCGAATGTGCTATCGACAGAAGAAGTGCACAGACCACAGGAGAGGATTTAAAACTTTATTTCTTGAAACCAGGCATCCGCTTACAGGTTGCAAGTCCAGCTTTCTTCGGCATCACTGTTAATTGCGAGGCAACTGCGGAAAATTGTAAGATGCTCTTATGGGCATACTGACGGGAATGGTTTAACCTTCCGATGCGTGGCAAAATGCTGTTCTCCTGTTCTGTATTATTCATGCAGCCCTGACGTCTATTTTTACTGGCTTTAAAGTCTGTCCTAAGCTGGCATGGAGTAGCTAAGACTACCATAGAAAAGCAATGGGGTGCATTTTTGACAATAAATGTGAGGCAACTGCGAAATAATGCAAGATGCTGGCATGAACATATTGATGGGAATTGTCTACTGTTCCGATGCGTAGTAAAATATTGCTGCGAAAATTTGCCCTGTGCTTTGACCAGGTAGTTATGACTGCCATAGAAAACCGATGGGTGCGTGTTTGATAATAAATAGCAGAAAACTGCAAGCGTCACGAGGAAAGATCTGCCGATATAATGTTTACTTTATGAAATTTTACGATATACGAAAAAAATTACGTACATAAATAACTTCCGGTTGAAGGAAGCGCTTGTCCAGAATTTGTGGGTATGGCAGACGCATAGCATACTGGACATGTATGAAACAGGCTCGCAACGTTCACGAAGTTTCCGACTGCAGAGTTAAGTAACGCGACCATAAATACGTCACTTGCATGGTCCGTTAACTTTGCCTACCGAAAGTACATCTCGACCTACTTGTGCATGCTGTCGCTGAGTGAACTTGAAGGGAGTAGCGCTAACGCAGATCCTTTGTTGCAGCGTTGGCCTCACCGCTGGATGTATGGCCTGTGTTGCGCGCAGGTGCACGAGCGGTTGTCAGACTCCGAGATCCGGCGCGTGTTCCGCGTGGCATCCCGGGGGGAGGTGCCCCCCTACGAGCTGGTGCAGCTCCGCGCCCCGAGCCACCACCGGGCGGAGCGCGAGGCGAGCGGCGGTGAGCGGCGCTCCGTGGCGCTCCGGGCCTTCGGGCGCCGCTTCGACCTGCGGCTCCAGCGCAACCGGGACTTCGAGCAGCGCGCCGCCAGGCTGCAGATGCTGGCCGCCGAGAGCACGCCCAACGGACTCGCCTACACGCCGCTCAGGGCCAAGGTACGTGCACCCTACAGGGGAGGGGAACCTCCCTTGCAAGGCCCACTGCTGGGTGCCTTTCAACGGGAAGCTTTAAAACAAAAGGACCCTATCCATTGGTCAAATGCTTTTAGGGCGTCCCACAAGGTGGTGTAGAATTGTAACAAGGGAGTAATTACTCATTGGCATCCGCCCAAGCGCAGTCATACGACTACAAAAGAAAGCTGTACAGCTTCTTCAGAAACTTCGCAGTTAAAGAAAAATTCGTCCTGGTCCGGGATTCGAACCCGGGACCACCGCTGCACAGGAGCAGTCGCTCTACCAACTGAGCTAACCGGGACGGCAAGCTAATGGTAGGGCGAGAGCGAATTGATCAATAACTCGAAGTGGGAACAGTGTTGGTGACAGGTTTGACAGGTGTTACGGTGACAGGGCTGCAGCCAGTGCGCATGCGCAACATAATAACTAGAGCAGAGTTGTTGTCCGGCAGATGCGTATTGGCGCCTCTCTCTCCCCTATCCGCCTAACCGATAAGGTCCCCCATTTCAAATACCTCCATGTCTTCCCACTGTTCGTGGATTGCGCTTGTGAGCGGGAATAAATATCGGATACCTTTCAGGAGAGGGCAGGAAAGGACGTGCATGTACTATATGTTCTAGAAAGTTGGCAAAAACTTACTGGCGGTTGCCATTGTGCAATGCGAGATTTAGAGACGGCTGTTTCAGCTGGTATAGCTTATGCATTATCACTAGTCTTCTTCTCCGGTAGAGTACGTGCGCGTGACGTCACCATGCTTGGGCCATGAAGCGCGACGTCATTAAATGTGACAAATACTCGTGGCGCGGTATTACGACGCCAACGCCGCAAAAGCGGAAGGCGCGCTCTTAACAGCTGTTGGCGGGATATGATGAACCACGCTAGATGACTGCGCTTGCATTGCACAGGATGCGCACGAACGATCCTTGCGCGTTTCAGGGCCGGTATAGTAAAAAATACTTGTTTCCATTTCCGCCCTTTGTCACTGCCTGAAGCGCCAGAACGACTCCGTTGTCACGAGGATCGGTGAGTGCATGAGCGCGGCGTATCTTAAGTGTGGAGTAGGATAGAATGAAACGGATCTGGTTCAGCAGTGTAGCACAGTCGAAAGGAGAGGCCAACAAACGTGGCTGACAACTGAGCACGCCCTGAAATTGGCTTCGTTCGGCAACGGCATCGCGTGCAACTATCGCGATGCTCCACCAGACATGCACCGTTATCGTGCATCTTTTCACAACACCTGCAGCTGTCAATGGCACCTGTGGACAAGAGGCTTGCTTTAATGAAAATCGTCGGAGAGGTTATTCTGATGATACACAAGGTCAGGCTACTCTAGATGGAGATGCAAGCACCGTCGCAGTGTAATGTAAGCACCATCAGAGCATAGCGGATACCTGCTGCTGCAGCTATAGCAGACCGAATATGGCGGCTGATGTACCGACAGTTCCCAAGAAACTGACGCAGACGCACACAGAAATTCCTAAAGAAGCTGCGACAAATGTAAACTCTAATGCCATCGGATTCCATTCTTATAAGCGTCCCCACAGTTTTTCTGTTCTTTTTTGATGACGCGCTACTGAAAAACTCTTCTCCCGTTGGAACAAAGAAAGCCAGTGGTGACATTTTGGTTCCATTAATGCACAAAGTACTCTTTATTACAACAGAATTCACGAAAGATTACAATTAATCGTAAAATTTTACTCAGAGTAATTAAGTTATTAGAAGTAATTATTAAAAATAATTAGAATAACTTTATTGTTCTTAGCTTGTCAAGCCTATAAATGTTCGTGAGCTTCTTGGAATAAGACCAGCTGATAGTCTGCACTCGTGATGGCTCCTTACTGTGTCCCGACCTTGCGCTGTTTCAAATACGATCGGTAACCAATAAGCCCAATTGATAACAACTGTTCACTTTTTGAAGCGGACTTGTATTTTGGCAGAAAGGCCACGAACTCCAGGCGACTTGAGACCGCGTTCGCTTCCTCCGCAGACAGCACTGCGACGATACTATACGGTGGCGCATGTGGACGCAGGCTCGTACCCACTGACCTCCAGATGCTCCCGCTCCATTGCTGCATCCACTGAAGCCCCTGCTATTGCCAGCGCACTCGCCATCGAAGCTTATAGGACAAACAAATACGGAGATCGCACATTCTCACCCATGCACAGGCTGCGTGTCGGGCCTTCACCAACGGCCGAGTCCCAAAAGTTGCCCTCCGCATTTTGGGCGCCACACTCCTCCAAGATCATGCCATCACCTGGACCGCTGGCCACGAAGGCCTAGAAGGCAACGTCAAGGGTGACACCGTAGCTCGCAATTACACCAACCTAGCGGGAACTCACAGGCTAGACGTGTGCCCCCTTTCGACCCACTGCTTCCTTGAGATCGTACACTCTAAACACGCATAAAAAGGTGTGCTCTGGAGAACAGTCTACTCCCTGTTTACTCCTTTCCGTTTGGAGTGTGAGACTCAATCGACGCACCTACGGCCCTCCTCAAAACCGCCTTTCTTGTCGGATGCCTACACGCTCCACCGAACCTGGACTCTCACTTTCCGCTACCTGCGCTCTCTACACACCGCTCGCACTCAAACCAATGCTATACTGCCACCGCCAAATGGCTGACGTACACAGGGGTGGTTTACTGAGACGTGCTGGGGAGAAGTTCGCAAAGCATCGGGAGTCTGGGGAAGAGGAAAAGCGCTGGCTCCTCGCATGCCTGGGGTACGCCAAGTGCTGGATAATATAGTTCGGCTGCGTGACGACGCCACTAGAGTAATTTGTAGCGTTGCAATATGCGTGCACGCGTGTGGTGCGCGCGACTCTCTATATACTATGTCACATGGACATGGAATCATAAACCAGACCACCTAAAGCCGCCCAACTCTGCCTTGGAGCAGTGAGAGGTGCGGGTGACGAGCGCCACCCCGGAAGCAGTTCATTGCCATTTCCATATAGCGCCGCGCCGGCCGCTGGGGCCTCTTCCTCCCTCTCAATTCCTTCCGTCTTACAGCCTTGAGGGCTCTGGTTTGTGCTGCAGCAGAAGGCGGCTTCATTGCTGGGAAAAGTGGGTCTTGAGATTTTTCCGTGACTCGATTCGAACCCGTGACGTCAAGACCGACATGTACTCTGTGATCACCGCGTGGAAGTGAATTGTGCTGCAGCCTAGCCTCAGAGGCCCGCGCGCAATGGCCTCTCAACTGATGACTCTTGGCTTGCGGAACCTGGCTGGTGGTAATAACACCTGCGCTTCATTTTTTCTTTTTTTCAAGCTGATAGAAAAAGTCCCTAAAAAGCGCCCTTCAATTTGTCCTCCGTGTTCCTTTAAAGGGGCTCTGAATAAAGTTGTGGTGTGCCTGGGATGTCAAAGGACGCCGCTTCACCAATATCCTCCAGCAAGCATTTTTGGAATGTGTTTGTTAGTAGCTGTTGTCTGCGGCCAAAATTTCAATTTCAGCGTCTTCGCGCCTTTCCCTCTCCTCTCGCCACTTGCATGCTCAAAGGCCGGTGCTGCTCCGCCGGCCGCACAGCCGGCTGCCGACGCGCGGGAATTCACCGGGGGGCGGAGCTTCCTCGCCCACCGGAGCGACGCGGCCGATTGGCTGCGGCCATGGTAGCAGCGTGACGTCTGGAAGAACGTAACCGAGAGTCATTCTTCACCGACAGCAGGATCAACATAAAAAAATATTTTACAAGATATTTTTACAAAGAGTCTTCACCGACATACGCAGGAGCGTGAAGCGGAGGCAGGCGGGAGTATGAAGAATTGCCGAAAAGAGCTCGGCAACTTTTGAGCGCGATTGTGGGTTCTCTGCTGCGTGTAGAAGAGTATTTTTGGCTCAGGTGTCCATGACAGCGGAACGTAGTGATTTAGCGAGTTTATGCACTCTACTCACAGGCAGTTTCAGGGCCCCTTTTACACTGATATGTCCTCATGTCTTTACACTAAGTGGTTCCGCTCTAAGACGTGCTGGCCAGGAGCTCTATCGCGCTCTCTCTCTCTCAAAGTTCACGTTGGCCGCTCCGCGCGTCCCGCAGGATGATGAACCGTCGGACGACTTCTGGTCCGGAGGAGGCGCCTACCAGGACCACACCAACATGGCCGCCCTTGTCCTGAGCCAGGACAAACTGGGACGCCTTCAGATGGTGAGGCACGAAGCTGGGCGCCACCCCCCGACAGGCTGCTACCGGCTGGGACGGAAGTCGCATCCCTTTTGCACCCTGTCACTTTACTGTGCACACCCCGTGCATCAGACACCGTGGCATAAGTTTTCAAATTGGTCTCATGCGGGAGTTCCAACACATAACAAAGTGTTCGCTCTTTGTATGAGCAAGAGACCAACGATCATGGACACTTGGGGAAGCACGACGAAATGTAGAATTGGAAGCAAACAACAGAGAAATGAAAGCTTAATTTGAAATTACTGTCTTTCTTACTGTCTAATGTAGCCAGGTACTCAAGGTATTAACAAGTGCCACTGCTATAGCGGTGGCGAAACATTTGACACAACCGTGCCAGACCGCAAGATGCCACATAAAGCATAACTACAAAATTAGCTAAAAAAAATAAGACGTGCAGAAGACAGGAGCCTGCGCGAGCGCTCGTGCTGTCTCTTCACTTTTCAAAGTCCTGTTTCTTGCCCTAATTTTGTAGCCATAAAAAACCAACAAGCTCAACTTGACGCTCTGATAGAGCACGTAGTTGCAGCTGGCAGCAGGCTGGTATGCCCCCTGTGGCATATCTGTGGAGAGAATCCGAACTCCTAACTACTATGCGCGGTACTTCGCACAAACACGACCGCTCGATGAGATCGAGCTGCAGTGGTTTAACCAGAGTCCAAAACCTGGCAGCATAAGTGTCGTAGTTTGTACACGGAGGTAGAAAATTCAGTCCACTAGATGAAAAAACTTCAATTGCACCTCACTTCACAGAGCACTGCTCCCAGCGTGTGAATGTATTCAGTTAGCGCCCGGCCTTCTACTTTTTCAATTAAATTTTATATTGCAGAAATACAGTCGTTATCAATCAATCAATCAATCAATTAATCAATATGATTTCACCGCACACACTGTGCTATCCGCCCCTGCTTCCCTCGGTGCCAGTGAACGCTGGCCTCTTGCTTTCATTTCACGTAACGAACCGCACAGCCCCTGAATTTCTGTCGACTTCCTTGTTCTCGCCATTTTCAGGTCCTTGCATGCAGCGCACCTAGTGTCGCCTTTCGTGAGGGTGGTCTCGGTTTTTCCCGCGCACTTCTTTCGCCTCTGCATACCCTCCTTCTAACTCTCACTCTCCTTGACTGAGATCGTGACAAAAATCCACCAAGCCTTAGCACGCGACGGCTCCTTGCTGACCATCAGCCACAAACATAACCATGTTCGCCAGCTATCGAGAGCGCGCACGAGTTCCTTTCGTGAGTAGCGAGCAGTTCGCTAGCTTCTGTTTGTCATTGCGTGAGCAATGGTAATTAGGCGCGCAGCTTTTCGTGAGGAACCGTAGTAAATTTCGAAACACGGCCGGTGAGGGGAAGATTGTCACGAGGCGTCGCCGTATCCAGCCAGCCCGACGTAGCGGTGAGTATACGCATGCTTCCCTTGGGTTGCATTCCAGGTGAAGGAAGCTACATGCCTGGCTTGCGAAAACCTTGTCTACGCGCGTCTCTTATTAGGGGGTTAAAGCTCGCAGAGTTTCGGTTACCGCTCTTCACGAGAACCACCAGGAAACTATGGTCGTTTGCTATTCCACAAAATCAAACATGCATAACTTATCTTCTTATCAACCTTTCATGTTGGTTAAGCCAATAAAGCAAGTCAACTTTCAGTCGGAAGATATCCAAGGAGGAGCCCACCGGCACATCGTGTTTCACATTTGTCGTCACGATTAGCGCTTTAGACGTTCAGAACCAATGGAAAAAAAAGATACGAAGTGAATTTCATGTGCATATTTTGGAACTTGTAATGCGAAACGAGAAAATAAAAGAGAAAAATAAAATTTTAAAACAGAAATATTTATTTAAAAATGATCCTGGCTGCTGGTAGCCCGGAGTAAGTGATTACTGATGGTAGTTGAAAGAACTGGACGCCATGCGAGACGGTGCAACGTAGCCCCTTTGCCAAAAGTAACCAGGCTGCCCGTTTTGGTTCCCAGTTGTATATCGGAACAGTTATCGCACCCATCAAACTGTAAATCACTGTGACGTAAGAATAGCCATTTGCTCCTCACCCTCCAATACCTTTTGGTTTTTAGGAAAGCAGTAGGGGTACTACTATATGAGGGAGAAGCAAAGCATGCATTTCTCAATGTTAATCTCTGAGGCTAAGAATACGCTAAACAAGAAAGGACTGGTTAAGCCTATCGCTATAGCGGCGTGTTCTGGAATGTGTGATGATGGCAAGAACTAGCTTCACAGCTGAAATGCCTGTGCTTTAATCGCAAATAATCTGCACGTGAATTGGTCATTAAAAAGCCTCGAGACTGCTAAAAAAAAGGTCACTCGTTTATGAAGATAGCGTTTCGTTGCCGCGACCTCTAAACCCGTGCGCTTCCAGGAGGGGACGCTCGGAGAAGACCTGGCCATCGCACCCCTTCCGACACGGCTAAATGTCAGCGCGGACGAGACCTACTACGACCCGAAGGGCAGCGCTGACGACGAGGGCTTCCTGGACGAAGACGCCTCACCCAGACACGTAGTCTTCAAGCGACTCGGCAGCGCGTCTCCGGGAGGGGGCAGCGGCGGCGACGCGAAGACGGGAGGCCAAGACACGCTCAGCGACTTCGCTCACCTGGACGACGGCTTCTTCCGGTACAGGATCGCCAGGAACAGGACAGCGACAACGACTGCTTCGCCTCGGGGTGCCAACGGCCGCAAGTCGCGGCGGCGGCGCGCGCCTGGCTCTGACCCGGACACAGTGTGGCCAGAGATCCTGCTCATCGTCGACTACGACACGTACCTCCTGCACGGCCGCAGTCATACGGACATCAAGCGCTATCTGGTCAGCTTCTGGAACGGCGTCGACTTGCGGTATCGGCTTCTGTCCAGCCCGCGGGTCAAGATAAGCCTGGCCGGAATGATCGTGGCCAAGGACCGAGACGCGACGCCGTACCTGGAGCGAAACAGGCTGAGGGCGCCCAACGAGGACGCCATCGACGTAGCCGGAGCGCTGACGGACATGGGAAAGTACCTGTACCGCGAGGACAGGCTGCCCACCTACGACCTGGCCGTGGTCGTCACCAAGCTGGACATGTGCCGGCGGCACCTGGAGGGAGGACGCTGCAACCGTGGCACGGCGGGTTTCGCCTACGTCGGAGGCGCCTGTGTGGTCAATAAGCGGCTCGAGAAGGTCAACAGCGTGGCCATCATCGAGGACAGCGGCGGCTTCTCGGGCATCATCGTGGCGGCGCACGAGGTGGGACACCTGCTCGGCTGCGTCCACGACGGATCGCCGGCGCCCGGCTACCTGGGAGGTATGGCTCCGCAACTGCGTTTCGATAACACCGTTGCAGTACTTCGAACAGAACTCTGAGCAAAGAGCATTTAAATTTTGCCAAGACGAGCGCGTATCTTCCAGGCTTCTGGCACTACAGGCCCAGCGACAATATCCTTGTAAGGGCGCTACAGTGTACCTGAGGAAAAAAACATTTCGATTAGAACGGTTCAATTTCCCGTTCGCCAGATGGTTATGCTAATATAATTTGTGACAAAACAATCTAGGCTTTCGAACAAGCGACATGAGCTCCATGACCGATACAATATAACGACTCTATTCGAATTCTGTGTAATGGTGCTTCGTTTGCCTCGTCGCCATTAACAAGGGAAAAACTACGCGCCCCTTTCCGATGCTGCTGTTGGAGACTTGCATGGTGAGCCGGATGATAAAGGAACAGAATGGACGGGGCGCCCGCTGTATTACCAGGGGGCAGAGTACGTGCACCACGAAACAGGGTGGGAAGGAAATCACTAAGAACTACAAATTGACAAAAGTGTCGGTACAAGCCTAACAACTCGGCAGGCAGACGGCGCCAACAGTAGTGACCATTGGGGTTGATACGGCCTCACCTGTTGGTGGGATCTTGAGAGTGTAGTGACGTGCGCCGTCTTGCAAGCTTGGGATTAAAAATTTTGTAATCATTCTCTTGCTATCCTGTTCTCCCCGAGTTTAAAAGGCAGAAGGAGAAGTCTGTAAACTCTCGATTCAGTTCTCCGCCCTGTGCATTGTTTATGCCGTTGCTTACGTTAGAGTAAGCGTCTCACCTAAATTTCTTGGGCTTCTGTAAGCTTAACTGCGTACGCCAACACATGTAGGGCTCCTCGTATCCCCATATACAAAACACGTGCTCGAAGAGAAGTGCCACAATGGCGGACTAGACAGCCGACGTCACATAGACACTTGATTCCATGCAGGGGGGGGGGGGGGGGGGAGACTAGGACGAATCATCACGTGACATTACGAAGCCCGGTCATACAAAATAAAATCAAAGCATCATGGAAACGAGGCCCTCACACGACAAAGCAGCGGCAGCTCCTAGCCGCGTTTCGGTTACGCTCGCTGCGCAGTGTCACCCCTGCGTTTGAAGTATGACATGCGGCTCAGGCACAGGCCATGCAACATGAGACCAGGTACCACAGACTAGCATGCACGTTCGCTAATAAACGCCACGAACCAAGTTCCCATGAGTCAGCGCGCAAGGCGGCCCTCCGAGAGAGAAGGCAGCGGCGTTAGGCGCGGCTGAGCGCGTGACGTAAAATTCCCTCCCAGTATTTTTTTCCTCCGTGTCTGATTGTATGGTCTCTTTGCGACTGTCCTTAACGACGCGAATCGGCGCTCGCAGGTCCAGGTGCGCAGCGGTGTCCCTGGGAAGACGGCTTCATCATGAGCGACCTGCGGCACACGGAGCGGGGTTTCCGCTGGTCCTCGTGCAGCGTGCAGCAGTTCCGGCACTTCCTGCTGGGCGAGACGGCCTCGTGCCTCTACAACTACCCGCACGAGAACCAGCTGCTGGCGCGAATGCTGCCCGGGTCCATGCTCAGCCTGGACGACCAGTGTCGCAGGGACCGGGGAACCACGGCCTGCTTCGTACGTCGACCCTCCTTTTTTGACCGCCGACGCGTAAAGACACGCAGCAAACTTGACTGCTGGCCAGTGCTGGGTCACACCGCCTTCTGGCTTTTTTCAAGGCTGGCGCACTCACATGTTGAGCTGGAGCGAGAGCGACAGGACCCCACGTTAAGGCGGGCATAATAAACGTAACGAAGATCCATGTGTAATTTTGTGGCGGTTAAGCGAGGAGACATGGCTCCTGGCGTGTGCTCGGTATCGAAAAAAATCTTAGTTTAGTAACCTTGTTAGTTGCGGCGCTCTTTTGACGTAGAAGGTACGGTGATGGCGGCGTGCAGGGAGCAGATAGATTTGAGTTTAGGCCCATGTTCTTGCAGCTTCTTCGCAGCATTCAGTCGAATGAAATAATTCATCTTTCTCTTGGAGTTCGTAATAAAACGCATCTGTGCTACGCTTCTCAGCCTTTCTGTCATAGTTGCATCAAGGAACGCACAATATAATCCAGTTTCAAAGAGGCGAAGTACGTTTTCACGCAATGTCAGACACGGTCATGGGGAGCCGCAGTGTTGCTCTTCGCATGTCCGAGTTCTCGCTCCAAGTAGAGATGTTGCGGGAACTGTGGCACCATAACGTTATGTACTTCATGCACTCGTTATCTTCGCCTTAAGCTAAAAAGAAGGAAGAATATGATATATTGCGGTAGAGAATGAAGCAGAACCAGCAGATAAATTATCATCGAAAACGGGAGATCTTTGTGTTTACTTTTGGTTGCCTTTACTTTTCTTTTAAAATTAATTAATTAATTAATTTGTTTGTTTATTTATTAATTAAAATACCTCACGAGCTCCGACTGCGGTATTATGTGAGGGGGGTTACATAACTGGTGTGCGAAACAGAAGATGGTTATTTTAACACCGTTATACAATAGTAAGCAACCAACCAGAAAATAGAACTGAATTGAAAAACACACACTCCAGAACACACTTCACAACAAAATGCTGCTTGCTTTTTCTTTGAAAATAATATGATATAGTTATGATATAATTATTCCTTTAAAATTTATTTATTTCCGCTTTGTTTCCTCGATTTTCATTCTGATTTCCTCGAGATCTCTCAAAATTCGTTATTTGTATTCACAGATTCCTCTATTTGTATTTATCAGCCACTTGAGATAAACCTCGATGAATTTTCTCCTGTTTGGATCCGCCCCAAATCCTGGCCAATAACCAATCCTGGGTATGTGCCCCCGCTTTTGAGACAACAACAACAACAACAAGTTTCATTCATACTGCGCTGTGCAAGTGATACCTAACAGCATCATACAGAAATAAGCGTGCGCTTAAACCCTTTGTTCTTTCTTTATTGAAACTTTTGAAATGCTTGAAAGCGACTTACTCACTGCGATGGAATTTCAGTGTCGCAACCAAGCGAAGTCGATTCACGTTTAAACTTAGCAGGGTGTGGCTGCAATGAAAATAAGTGTAAAAACAGCATAACGAACACAAGAAGGAGAGCATTGCATTGATAACGGCAAATGCTCGAGGGACACGTTAGCGATGGCAGTCCATTTGTGCTTCTATAGATGCTTGTCACGACCTCGAATACAGTGAACACACTGAGAACATCTATTCAGTACAGCTTTGAAAATAATGAAAATTGTCATAATAATGGACTGATCATTAACAATGTCAAGCGGACTTTAGTCTATAATTTCTCGTTTCATGCACGTATAAAGATACGTCGGTCCAACCGTTAGGAATTCAGGCCAGTGGTCTAGTTCACAATTTGCGCCACCACCTTGCCGTTCTGAAATTTTGTTACCTTGACACCTGTGCAGAAAGACTCCCGAGTGTGCGCCCAGCTGTTCTGCTACGACAGCTCGTCGGGCTACTGCGTCTCCTACCGACCAGCCGCCGAAGGCTCGCCCTGTGGAGACGGTCAGGTAAGAGTGGCGCCTGCGCCCTGCCGAACACTCCCGGCAAGCAGTTTTCTGATCTCCGATGACGGACCACGACGACACTCAGTTTAATTTCAAGAAATACGATATACGGAACTCCAGCAGTGCTCTTTTCTTGGCGGCGTACACGTATTTGTCACCTTCCCAGGCCTGTCAACCATATATATATTTCTAAATAATAGTTTTATTCACAAAATAAACAGCACATTGAAACCTGTTGGGCCAACAACTCAAGCTAGTTGGACGCTTACAGTCGCTTGGCAGCACGAAATAGTGTAACAAAAAAGTACGGCACAAAATATACTAGTCAAACACGAAGCAGAAAATTACGAACAATGTGAAGAATATCTTAACAGAATATTAAACGCTTCTGAACGTTTTCTCTTCAAATAAAATATCATTACATATTTTTGCACTGTATAACTGCAATAAGCGTTGACCATAAACGCTGCACGTTACATTTAGGGGATCAGGTTCTAAGAATTTCTCGTGTTACTAGCTAGTAGAGCAAGCGTATGGATTGTGAGCAGGCAACTGTTGAAGATAGAAATGTTAGGAATCTGTTTCCCTGTGGATCAAAAAGTACTTGTCGTTACTGCTGCTAAGATGAAGAACGTAGGTCGTCTCTTTTTTCATTTCATTTGTTAATACTGTAAGCCCCAAAACGGACTTAAAGAGAAGTGGAAAACAAAACAGTGAAATACTAACAATAAAATTTGCAGTGCAAGAACAGACGCGTGTTGAAAAACATAGGTATACAACAGAGAATAGAAAATAGCCTCTAAACACACACATGAGCCAAATAAAACGAAACCAGGATAACAGCTCGCTGCAATAGCAGCAAAATAACCATGCACCTCCTATCTCAAAGATGCAGGTATTCAGTTAACGCTGTGGATAAAGCAGTTGAGTCTGTAAGAGATTTCCAGTCTGTGAAGCTTCGCGGAAAGTAACCCAACATAAAACAGTCATTTGGTATCGCCTGAATGAAGGAAAAAGTAAACGCAAGTTAGCGCGACTTCGATCTTGGCCATCAGGTACACGGCGGCTGTGCAGCATAAAAGCTCGAGGTTGTCTGTAGAAGACATCGACGTTGAACCAGCCGCTTTTGAACAATCGAACGTATGCTCCGAGCTGCCTATATATTAGTACAAGATCTTTTACCTAAGACTGTTAGGAATTTTTGAAAGTAGGCTTTCTCAGCTAGAAAGGCTCTTTCTTCGACAGAGTATTGTCAGCAGAGGTGTGCAACAGAATACAGTTAACACGTGTTAAAAATAAGAAATAGTTAGCTTTTGTAGCGATAGCTACAGTACGGTAGCATTTCGAGCCTTCAGCGTGGCGGCGTCGCCACCCCGTGGCTGCGCCGCCACGCTTTCACGTGGTTGGTCACGTGGTTGGTCACGTGTCCAGCCACGTGGTGTGGAGCTGCTGGTGCCGGCGGCGCGGCGCGCCGGGGAAACCGAGCTGCCACAGCTCTGCGCACGCGCCGTGTCAAGTGGGACGAAAATGAAGAACGAACGCCCAGAGAAACGGAGCGGCGAAAGTCTGACTGCAATTTGAGTGAGCGAGTTCCACTCGGCCAGATGTAGCTATCGCGTCACTCCACGTTTAACCAGAGCTAAACCACCGCCCATTTTTTAACTACTACTGTTAGGCTCCTCATTATTTGAAAGGTTTGCAGACCAGCATAAGCAATATCCATATAAGTTTTTAGATTTTCCAAAATGACACAGGGGCGAAATCAAAGCCGAAGACAACGCTAGCCACGCCTAAGAGCACGCGTCATATAACGGCGTGGGTGTCACGTGCTCTTTTAGCAGCGTCCAGGAGGATGTGGCGAGCGGACAGTGAACGCATCTTAGGTGAAACACCCCGTATGGCGCGGTTCACCGCATACTCTCATTGCTTTTCACGACGGCGCGTCGGCAACCGATTCTGCCGATTTGTCGTTGTTTTGCACGTAATCTGTGGACATTTATTTCTGTGCTTCTGCAAATTAATCAAACAGCTGCCTTCTAGAAGAAGCTGGGGATTGCAGCTACTGGTCAAGGTGACCGCTCAGCAGTGAAAATTAAGAAAAATATGAAATGGACGGATGGACTGAAATCGGTGGATGACCGCCGCCGACTAAATGTTCACAAATGCTCCCATAGTGGCGCCTCATGAAAGAAGTGAGCCACAAAAGCTGATAATTGCAAAGGGTGACAGTGAAGACGCCAGTGTCGCGAAGCATACCACCACAGATATCCGGATGAGTTAACGCGGTGAAGCCAGCGAATTACCGGACACGCGAGAAGAATTACTTCACCTTTTTGAGCACTCACCGAATTCGAAACCTCCTGAACTACTCACATTTTTTTTAATCAAGCAGCATTAATTGTCAAGCTACTTCCTTCGTAAACTCCTTTTAGGGTAGCTCACCGAAGATGCGCTCAGCGGAACAGGTTGATAGGAAACGGAAATATGCCGGCTCAGAATAGGACTTTGAACGTAACCACGAAAACTAGCTCGTTGAATTGTGCCCTGTCAGCTCGTATACGCGTTAAATCTTATTAACGGCATTTTATTACACCACCCTTCACGAGTTCGCCTTCGCTGATTATCCCAAAAGGCAACCCTTTAAGAGCGGACATGGTTTGTATAGCTATCCTAATTCCTTCTGAGCTAGAAAAACATACCTTTTTCTTCCTATGCTGCGCACTTTTAAGTCTCTACGCGAAGTTTCTCCTTATTATCGAAATATTCGTTTGGTGAGCCTTCAGTTTTTCTTGCCTCCTGTGGCATTGTGTGCGGAAATCTATGCTCTGGTTTAGGGATCTGTATAATCAACTGTTTTACTTCTCTGGTGTGTCCCTCATAGCCTGAGTCGCTTTGGGACGTTAAGCCCTATAAACTGTTTTGGCGCCCTTTTCATCCACCGAACAGTTAGTTCTCTTTCGATAACGTTTATGCAGCATGTACAGTAACCGCTTTTAACCCAAAACAGTCAGCCTGGATGGCCCAGATGATGACCTCTTGGCCCCCATACTTTTGCAAGCCTGCACCTTTCCGACTGGGCTCGACAACCGAACTGAGTTCTTTCGTGCAGTGAATTCGTGGGGCCCGTGGTTCCTCTTTACCCCAGAGCGACACGCAGACTTGCAGCAACCGAGGTACTAACTCCGATCCTAGGCACACTGTGGGTTCTACTTCAGTGGACTTTCCACAGGCTTCTTCCCGTCTTGGCGTCCACTAAGCACGTTAAGGAAGACTTATCTTCCTCGAAGAAGGCATTAAACGCAACAAATCTTAAAATTCTTACTTTGCCACAATGAAAGAACAATTTAGCCTGTTACGAACAATTTGTTTACTTCAGATTTATCTCTCATATGAATGCATTCATAACTGCAAATGAAAACTGCTGGCCATTCAGCTGATGCAGAACCTTTGACGTCTGCGCTTTGAGGCGTACTTCCCATTCACTATTAAACAGCGTGCGCTAACAGGACGTACACAGGAAACTTGGAGACAGAGGGAAGTTTCCTGTGTACGTCCTGTTAGCGCACGCTGTTTAATAGAGATGTACCAACTAGCCCGTCAGAAAGTTCTACTTCCCATTCAGTGCCTGCCAAGAACAAGAAACCCGGGTATCCGCTGGGCAAAGGCTGACATGGCGGTTTTCGTGTTCACGATCATTGCATGCAATGATCGTGAACCTAACTCGTGAACCTAACTCGTATCATGATCGTGAACATGATCGTGAACCTAACTCGTATCAGAACGTTACTGCAGTAACGTTCTGATACGAGTTAGGTAAACCGCTTGAAATTCGGTGCAGTTTACTCCAATACCCCTGGTTTGGTCAGGATGGAAGATGCCTTAATTTGAGGAAATGTTGAAAAGCTGGCCAGTTCAGATGCGGTCAGCAACTGCACACGAGACAACGAATGTCGCGACTGTTGCAACTCGAAAAGCGCAAGTATTTGATGTAGAACACTAAACATCCGCGTTTACCCGGTCGAAACTGCAGTGTAGGCAACAGCTGTCGCTTGTCCCTCGATGACACTGAATTGCTAAATGCACGCAAGAAAGGCCATTCCAGATGACATGCTTGCTTTTACCTGCACAAATACTTAATTTCATGCGAGCATACGTTAATGTAGCTTCCAAGACAAAAAGTTGCCAAAGGCAAGTGCCGCTTGTAAAATGTGTGCCGCACACTGGCATATGGTTCAAGCTTGAATCGATATACGCTTCGAAGAGCCAGCATTCGTCTGCGTAGGGTCACAAACTAAGACGAGCTCTGTCTTTTCGAAAGTCACTGTCCGCGTTCTTGTTCTGTTCGTGGGAACAAGTCAACTGTGCGTCTTAAGTGCGCAACCTTGTCCCGCATGGTGACACGCCGGAGTAAAATTGCGGCACTACCTTGGCGTCTAACATGCCGCAAACGTAAAATAGATAAATTAGCTTGCGGTGACGGTGTTCCAGGAAGCTTTGATACACAAAGAAGATCATCTATAGTTAAAATTTTCTATATTAAAATAAATAAATAATTAAATGTATATTTAAATATTTTGAACTATTTGTTCCATCCTTAAATCCTTTTGGTTTATGGGGGTTTAAAGTCCAAAAGCGACTCAGGCTATGAGTGAGGCCGTAGTGAAGGGCTCCGGATATTTCGACCACCTGGGGTTCTTTAATGTGCACTGACATCGCACGGTACATGGGCCTTTAGAATTTCGCCTCCATCGAAATCCGACCGCCGCGGCCGGAATCGAACCAGCGTCTTTTGGGTCAGCAGCCAAGCGCCATAACCATTGAGCCACCGCGGCGGCCCCTTAAATCCCTAATATAATAAAATAAGCACTTAATATATATAAGGAAGGGATGGAAGAAGCCCGCATCGCCGCGATAACAGGACACTCCCGTCTCAAATCGACCGCGGATAACGCCTGTGACCATCCCTAATTGTGTATTCTGAGACCGGCCATCCTGTAATCAACCTCTTGTATAATACACGGCATGACAGAGTCGAGGTGAAATAAATACGGAGAAAAACAGCAGAACCCTTAGGCGACAAAAAATTATTGTTCTTGAACGTGGCTTCATAGATGGAAGTGGCGCTGGCATCGTTTCAAAAACCGAAGCGAGCATCGGTGCATACTAAATGCCGTATGCATGTAGCCTCTGACCACTCCTTTTTAGCTGTCTACGGAAGGAATAGAGCAAGAGTTAGGACAGTTGCGTTCCTACAGGTCGCCTGCCAGGGAAGCTAGTTATTCGAGCTATGGCTGTGCTTGAAATGCTGCTACGAAGACTTGAAAGCGCACCCATGCAACGAGAAAAGGCTGCGTCGCGAGCTGAGGCAGCGCAAATCACCGCGACAAGGAAGTCCGCTCTTCCGTTTCCTATCGAAGCTTTAATAACGGGTTGCGCAAGATGGCAACCTTGAAAGCTTTATCGAGGACGTCAGCGGGGAAAAGGAGGAGAAACCGCCGACCTTGAATAAGATACCGCTCATGTCACCCGGAAACAGAGCCTTGTGGCCCCGCTTATTAGCACTCCCGGTCACGTGGTAAGAGCAGGGGGAGGGCGACTGCAACAAAACAAAGAGACGGATAAGGAGAAAGGGCACGCTGATTATGCTATGCTACTCTCTCTCTCCGCTTCCCCCTTTTCTCTTCGGTATTTTTGAGTACCGGTTTTTGTTTTGTTCTTTTTTTTATCTGCGTCGCACCGTTTGCTACAGTGAACGAAACCGCCCTGGCAACCATTTGCTTTTGCTCTTGAATTCATGCGACAAATTTACGAGGCTGCAATCATTTTGGATGTAAGTGTTCGACCCTTTATGCTTATTTGTATTCTGGAACACCGCCTGGTTTTCTGGGAAATCTTGAAAATACGCGATCACGAATCTTCGGCTGCCTTGCCGTCCAAGACGATGTTTTTAAACGCAGCTTTTTGTTAAAAATCTCAGAAACAACCGAATTTCTTAGTTTCCTCATTTTTATCCGCGGGTTCTTCTATACCGTATACAATAATGTTCAACCGGCGGCTGCGATCTTTGAGATCTACCAGCTTGTTCTTCTGCCATGCTATCATACCTTGCATGGCGATGGTTGAATCTAGAAGAGAGGGGGATTTGTGGTCAGCTCTTTCAAAAGTTCCGCCAAAGAGCAAAGCTAGAATCAAAATCGTGGAAAAGACTCTCCGTGTCATTGATACGGGTTTTCATTTCTAGAAGTTCACTTCGTATTTCAGCCTACCCATCTAAGATACTCCGACACATATTTTCAACAGAGGGGGTCAAGGTTTTGCCAAATGTCACCGCAGAGCAGCATCTTACATCCAAGAAAACAATCATAAGATATAGCTAGAGAGGTGTGTGGATACGGCACAACTACTAGTATACGACTTCATCACCAGTCCTTACATTAGAGAACGTGCAACTAACCTTTGCAGCGAGATAGAACTTCAAGGTCACCGGTATGGTGACAGCTGTTTCACCGTTTATTCATTTTAACCCACCTGCATATCAGTTATTTGGGCGATACAGTTTCTGTGGACGTAATGAGTAAAGCTCATTAACGCCGACATACAAGGTTTGGTTGACGAAATCACGCAGGGACGTTTTGTATTTGCATTTATTGATATTAAAGCAATAACACTTGCGTTCTTCAGAAAATCCGGCGCCGTCGGCGTTGTGAGCGCAAAAATTCCCGGAAAAGCAGCCTAAGTGGGATGCCTAGGTCACGTGACCTTGCGGCATCGTCATAACTGCCCACCGGTTGTGAGCAAACTGACCACCATGACAGATGGCAGTTAAATTAATGATTGCTGCCGTCGCGGTGGCTCAGTGGTTATGATGCTCAGCTGCTGACCCGAAAGGCGCGGGTTTGGTCCCGGCCGCGGCGGTCGCACTTTGAGGGAGGCGAAATGCTAGAGGCCCGTGTGCTGTGCGATGTCAGTGCAGGTTAAAGAACCCCAGGTGGTCGAAATTATCCGGAGCCCTACACTACGGCGTTCGTCATTGCCCGAGTCGCGTTGGGATGATAAACTTCCATGAAACATAAACCATAATGATTATTCACGAGAGGTTGCTCGGGAAGAGCAACCTGGGTCGAAAAAGCCCCACCTGTGGCAGCACGTTCCATCGCATGGTAGTGGCGCCTCGCTTAACCGCTGCACCACTGCGCCTGGATGGTACGAGGACTCCCAGGGGTAACTGAATGCTAAGTAGAGAATGACCAATTCTGCATATATGGGCATTAACCCATTAACGCTATCGCTTCATACCTTAAGTGTCCCCTCCAATTTTATTGAAAATCCCGTTTCAGGGATTTTAGCTGGATGGGGAAACACATATTCAGGAATATAATGGCAAAATGTAGAATCTAAATACGCAAGTTCTAGCAGGGAAAAAATTTAAATGTCCAAAACACGATCAAAAGAAATTGTAAAAAATAAATATTGAATAAGGAAGTACAATAAAAAACTCACAGGACAGTTGCGACTATATAACGCGATAGCTGTGTAGGCATTTAGTTTTGACAGACGGCTGATCCAAACAGAGCCACCCGTACGCTTATACCACGCAGGTTGACGGGGATATAAGGTGAGTGTGTTGATAACCAGCAGGTGCGCTAATGACACCCACCCGGTAGGTGGATGCAATATCTTGCTTCCCTCAAAGCAGGTGTACTTTGGGCAGGTTATAATCACGTTGTGCCTTTCGTTCTGGTCGCACTTGGCCGGCGACAGACGCACCGTAGGTCGCTGAGACCGCCTCTCTCGCAGACCTGCAAGAACGGCCGCTGCATCGCCGAGATCGAGAACATCATCCCGGACTACACGCACGTGACGCCGTCGTTCGCCAGCGGCCGCTCGGTGGGCGGCCGAGGAGGTGCCGACGTGGCCCGGCGCCGGGCCGACTTCTCGGCCGAAGTGTTCGACGGGCCACGGCCGCACCTGATGCCAGCCCCGCCGCCCCCGCCACCACCGCAGCACTCGGCCGCCGTCAGCCGCGCGCGGCACCCGCAGCACCTGCGGCCGCCGCACCACCAGCGCACCACGCGCAAGCCGCGCGCCCTGCTGGCCAACGACAAAGGTGAGTGCGCACGATGCGAACAAGAGTCACCTGACCGAATCTGCCCCGAAACTCCCCACCGTCAGCGTCATCACCAGTGCAACTAGAGTGCAGCGATGGTCAAGTGCTTGAGCACCACCTCGCATGCGGGAGGAGCGGGGTTTGATCCCCAGTGCCGCCGGGTACCCACCGGCGATACTCTGGCTCGAAGCTTTTCCCTGGCCTGGTGTTCGCCTCATCTGGGGTGAAATGCTCGCATGGAGGAAGGAAAGCATTTAGGAAGAGACCGTTACGTCACATTTTTTGAAGCCGGAAGTGGCGTCTCCACCGCGCCAGTTGACTCGCCATCGCAGTGCGCCTGCGCCGCGAAGAGAAAGGCGAGCTGACAATATAGCGCATGCGCCGGGCCGCCGGCAGCTGACAGACGGGTGATGCAGACGATGCAGCTGCGCGATGAGCCAAACAGTCCCAGCAGTCCTTGCGAAAGCGCGTGACTTCCGGCACACTTTTTGTCATTCAATTCGCAAAGCGAGGGCCTCTCCTAGCCTTTGTTTCCTCCGTGCACTGATCCCCATTTAGACTTGCCGGCTGCACAGGATGCACCCACATAAGCCGTCGATGATCTCCCAGCTGAATCTGTGCCCTGGGGTCGAATTACGGAATGCTCTAACTCTGAAGACAAGTCTCCAAACAGTCTCAAAGCCCCGCTCCTGTTGGCCGGCACTGAATACGTCCTTACCGTGGTCAGCGGGGACCAGTAGGAGCGGGGTTTGATACTTCTGAGACGGGCTTCCGATACAGAGCCTTACATAGTTCGGCCCCTGTTCTTGATTTGAGCTAGAATATTATTAAACTTCTTTTGCGTCCTAACCTACACTGCTCTCTGTCCGTCTCTGAATGCTACCCCTATGATTCTCCTTTGCGTCGCTCCTTGCACTGTACTTAGTTTTTTTTTTCTCACGAAACGCCCCATACGGTGCACGGATAAAAATCTAGCGCTCAGGTTCGTCAGGGAGGTTAGTGCCACCTGCAGCATTCACATCAACTGCTCAGCCTCGCTCAAGACTTGGTCGTGGTCGTGCTAAGCTACACAAAGTGGCGACAGGATATGCCCGAAATTACGCTGAGATTTTCATAACTGGTTGGGCCACAGAGCTTTGAGCGCACACCTGGGCGGTGGCCTAATACCGCAGATATTTTGAGCGCCGACAGGCCATAGTGCCGCGCTACAAGCTTCGTAATGAGCGAACATTAATTATAGCAGGCTTGAAATCTAGTCCTGGCACGTGGCACCGGACAAGGGGGCAAAGAAAGTTAGAGGTAAAAATTGAAAATTGGTTTTGAGGAGAGGAAATGGCGCAGTAACTATCTCACGTATCTCGGCGGACGCCTGAACCGCGCCGTAAGGGAAGGGAAAAAAGAGGGGCTGAGAGGAGAAAGGAAGAAAGAGGTGCCGTAGTGGAGGACTCCGGAATAATTTCGACCACCTGGGGACCTTTAACGTGCAGTGGCATCGCACAGCACACGGGTGCTTTTTGCGTTTCGCCTCCATCGAAACGCGGCCGGCATGGTCGGGTTCGAAACCGGGTACTCAGGCTCAGTAGGTGGGCGCCCTAACCACTGAGCCACCGCGACGAGTTGAGCATTAGCGCAAGACTTTCATTTGAGCTAGTTGGTTGTAGCATGACATGGTTTACGGAAAAGCGTACTGGCGCGAAAAGACCGCGACAACGCACACAAGACAGGACTGGCGCCAACTTCCAACTGAGTTTATTCATGGAAAAACCACTTAATGACCACACTAGCAGGAAAAAAGATACAAGCAAAAACGATACAAAGGGGTGACTTAAAGAAAGGCACACGTGCCAAAAAGAACTGAAACAATGAGTACAGCGTAGACAATTGCGCACTAAGAAAACTAATCTCATCTTCTGACAGCGACACAGATGGCTTGCTTATGCAGATATTGCTTGCTTGTTTATGGCCCCTCGATCTGCTGCATGTAATATGGTTTGATTATTTAACGTT
Organism: Amblyomma americanum; assembly: GCF_052857255.1. Classification (NCBI taxonomy): domain Eukaryota; kingdom Metazoa; phylum Arthropoda; class Arachnida; order Ixodida; family Ixodidae; genus Amblyomma; species Amblyomma americanum. The sequence goes on along the minus strand of NC_135506.1, from coordinate 2,483,905 downwards.
CTACAGTATCTTTAGACCGTGCAATGAATTTTATGTGTTTCAAAACAGAGACAGCATTTGCAGCTTTTGCAGTGAGTGGCCATGTGGCTACCATAACCATTTTCTATAGAAATCTTGTGCTCAGTTAGAAGTTGGTGCCAGCCGGCCCTGTCTTGTGTGCGTTGTTTCCGTCAGTTCATGCCAGTACGCTTTTGCCTAAACCATGTCATGAGCATTAGAGACTCAAACAGGGACTTGGTGAGGTCAGCCCTAGCTATGACATCCGCAAGCAGTACTATTATGACTTTTTCTTCGTAACGATAACTGTGTAAGATACTCTTTTCGGGATAAGTGTGCCTGCAGCGCCGCTTATCGCAACTTTCGAGGAGACTGCACAACACTCTATAGAGTGTGCCTTGAGTCGACAAGTCATACCTGGCCTCGTGGGCCTTGCAGCGGGAGCTTCTAAACTCCTGTGGTCACCTTGAGGCCAATCAGAATATTATTTGAATAACGTTTGCTGTTGGTCTATTTGGTCTGGCATTCTTTGATGCACCAGTAAAAATTAGCACAGCGGACTAGATGAAAGAGGACAAGACACTGATTTCTTGTGTATGCGTGGTGTGACATTTTATGCATGCAGGGCATAACTTCAACTTCCTTTTTGCTTGTGTTTTCTGCCTTAGTGGCAGTGACAGTATTTTTTCAGCATTGCTTCGCTCAACACAGACTAAGAGCTTAGCAGGGTAGCCTACTTTGTGTTGTCTAACTGTCAGGATTAGAAAACTCTGCTTCTTAAATACAATATTTTGGGAGCGCGCTTCTAAAAATTGCTTGAACTACTTTTCTTTTTGAAAAATTGCTGAACTACAACGCTTTGGCCGCGTCGTCCTCCTTCGTTTGCTCCTTTGTGTTTCTTGGCGCTGGTTCATCGAATTAAATGACAAAATTCTGGTCAAGGTCAGATAAGGAACATAGCTGACTCATTTCCGACTAGAATTCTGCTTTTTTTTCTCGGCGTGTCGCTTCACTGCTGTACTTTCATTCACGCAGAGAAGCCGGTATGAAAGGAATAGTGAAGGAGGCTACTACGGGAAGAGCGCCAGGCACCACTGCGCCAGGAGTGGTATCAGTTCTCCCAGGGACCTATGAATGTTGAAAATGACTAATCCCGCATATATGAAAACTGACCCATTAACGCTATTGCGTCATACTCTTAACTCGGAGCGTAAGTGTCCCCTCTAATATTTTTGTATGGTATTTTTTTTTCATTTCGCTTGCACCTTTACTTGAGCGATGTCTCTAATGTTCGGCTTTTTGCAGAGGGGAAAGCGTAAGCGATACCACCCTTTCAGAAAAAAAAATTTCGGGCGCACTTAAGCTCCACCTTTAAGGGTATGACGTGATAGCTTTAAAAGGCCCCGTCAGCGAATCCATTTGATCTCACTAGCATATTACCCCATCAGGTGCTCCACTAATGCTACGACGAAATCACGTGACGCACCATTGTCTCGTGACAAAAGCATAGAGTCGTTTGCGTACACTCACCCCTGACAGACATGCACTTTGCTGCCCGCTTAATTACTACTCTCTTAATTAGTGCCTCTTATCACACACATACTCATTAGAATACAGTCGTAAGCTACCTCATCATGTGAAAGACCACAAGACAAACATACAAAGCCGGATTTAACCAAGCGTGTTTGACTCTCAGTCCAAGAGTCAGGGGTTTGATACCCTATTAATTACCCCAATTTTCTTATCAGCGCAATTAATTTAATTTATATACTTACATGTCATAAGGACGTTTGAGATAGGTGACCACCTTGTAGTAACAATTTATGTTGTGCAACCTAATTTATGTTATGTATTCATGTAATGTTTAATTAATTTTCAATTACGCCGCCCCATGTGTGACGTCAGAGCTTTTCGACCAATCGGAGTTTCGCGACACGGCAACGTCGGACGCCGATGGGACGACGCCGAGTTTCCCGCTGAACGCGAGCCCTAAAGCTATCGCGTTAAAAAGCGATAACGACCTGTATCACTGCTGCATGACAGACCGATGATTGCCTGCGCTGGTCGTGCTGATCTGGGCCTAGCCGTGCTGTTGCCAGCATGCCAGCTGCTCTGAAAGCGGAAGAGAAGCTTCGCAGAGGCAAAATAATGCGGGGAAAGGATGTTGCAGAGCCCGTTCAGGAACACAGTTATGCCTTAATGAAATCAATAACCGTGTCAAAGTAACACCTTCAGGGCCGTCAAAATATGCGAAAACTTGTTTTAAATGTGAACCTCTAATCTTGCGGAGTATGATCGAAGTAAGTTTTTTAAGGACTGATAGCGCAATGCACAACACGACCACAAAGTGAAATGCAACACTGAACGTAGCACTTCAGCTAACTGAACACTTACAATTGATTGATTCATTAATTGATTGACTGAATCATTCATTCGTTCATTCATTCATTGGTTGGTTGATTGAAACACATCCTTTATTAAAAGCCCTTCATGTGCCCATTGTTCGGGTAGCCTGTGCAGGTGTGTGGCTCTGCCGTTGTCACGGTGGCCAAGGCAGATGCTGATTCGGCCGCCGCTGCTCGCGCCTTGTGCCGCAAACACCCCGAGCTATGCAGCAGAAATCGTTATAACAGTATTTAAAAAAGATCTATAGAATATGAAGGGTAATAAAGGCAGTGTTATGCAGCAGATACCGTGTGATAACACCTAGTTCTCGACTGAAACACATCACGATGATGACGCCATTTTTCGCAGACAATGTTGCTAAGCTTCCATCAGTGTAAATATATTTTAATCTATGCTATAGTCCGATCTCGCTTTACCAGCTTCTCAAAGGACCTCTCGCACTACACATGGCTCTGCAAAGCTGATGCGTATGCGCCGCTCACTCCGCGCGGGCCGCAGCGCAGTTGCCGGCTGTATTTCTCCGCGAAAGAATGAAGTTCGACAAAGTGCAGCATACTTGTTTTTTTAGGCGGATACAGCGTGTGTCATATGTATGATGTGTTTGAATTGTTTTCTCATGGGGCCCTGCTCATCCGTGCAAAGATTCAAACGCTTAATATTTGAATTGCGCGTTTTAATAGTAGCGTAGCAGAGACGATTTTGAAATGAGAACTATCGCTGTGCCGACTCGTAGGGCTTGCCACGCTCCGCTTTTTCCATAAAAGAACGGAAATTTCTCGCAGCGTGTCTGTGCATGCTGATCAAATGTCTGTTATAGCACACAAAAAAGACGGGTAGTGTATAAGACGCACGCATCAAATGCAAGTAGCTGACCAGCAACAACGTTAATTTGCTGCAGCTTCCCTTCTTGCCAGCTCCTCAGAGTGCTTTGTTACCACAAGTAATGCATGTCCTCCAAGAGGCACTATCTTGGCAACGGTGTATTACACACAGTTTTTGACGCACTGCCGCAGGTTGCGGCGGAGACAGCACGGAGCTGATCGCCGGTCGGATGACGTGCGCCGAGTTCCTGCAGCAGTTCGGCGACCGCTACTGCAACCACGGCTACATCCAAAGGCACTGCTGCTACTCGCAGAGCCTGTACTGCTCCTAGACCGCCTGTGATGCGACGCAAGGGCGACGACCGCACCTCAGCCACCAAAAACACGAGAGGAAGAAAGCCCTCTGGTCTGCCAGGGGAAGACGGCTTCCGTTGCGAGCCCCGGGTGCGCACCAATGTGTTCTAGTGCACGGAAGGCCCACCACAGTCACAGAAGCTGGTAGTGTTTTCGAGGCTCCGACGGAGTCCTCCTGCTTGTTGGTTTATGTTTATTTTTATCTGTTTTAAGAACGTTGTTGAACTGCCCGAGCGACCTCGGAGGAAGTGAAGATAGCGAGACTGACTCGAAGACGAAAAGTGGCAGGTTTCAGCCAATCCGTCACGCTTGGTTGGCACGGTAGAGGAACGCCGGTGGAAGGATACGTTGGCAGACGATCCGGCGGACTGTGTTTAACCGATGCTGGCTGGCGCTTAGAAATGTTCACAACTTACGAGACGGGGAAGAAGAACGTATTGGAAGCACCCAACGAAGCCACGCATTCGTGTGCCATTTACTGCTGCTGTGAACATTTCTGACGCCTGGACCGGCTTAGGCGTGCAGCTTGGCAAGTGTGAATTGTGTTGGTGGGAGCGACGGAGGGAAGGCGGGCACGGCACACTCGGTGATTGTCTTAGGCTGTTCTCGCACGTAAGTTACTTTCCCTCCAGGTAAACACTACGAGTGTTGTTCACTGTTGACTCTGCGGAAAAAGAAAAGATTGAGCACAGTGAAGCTCATTTTTCTTTCCAACTAGCCAGGGAAGCCATGCTTTACGATCATCTTACGGAATTCCTTAAGGAGCAGGAGATGCGTATATTATTGTTATTTTGTTATCTAGTTTCGCTGAAGTGTAGTGCTCGCTTAAGGAACGCTGGTGCTTTTGAATCAAGAGCTCGGCGTTTTATAAGACGCTGCATTTATTAAGCCTCGGCACTGGAGCAAAGAGACAGCTGCCGAGAGAAGGCGCTCGCGTAAGAAAGAAAAAAAAACAAAACAAAAATAGGACACTTCTTTCATCGCTTCATTCCCCATTGCTGACCTTTCGCTTCCTCTCTTTGTGTGCACCAAACAAGGTCCATTGTTAAAAGCATCACTTCATCTCACTGCTATCTTTATTGTACTTAAGACGCGCTGTTGAGGAAACGTAGAAGTGTAATCTTGTTTATAGGTACTGTCCACTCACTCCGAGCCAACATTTTCCTCTCTTAGTGCATGAAGCCGAACATGGGAGGACAGTATTTACCAGATGTTTTATGCTGCGAATTCGAACTATTCACGACAGTTTCGTTTTAACGAAGATTACTTCAGGCGGGCGTGAAAAAGGAAGACGGGTCAATGCTTTCAACATTTATACAAAGGAAAGCGTAGTTATCGACGCGCGTCTCTCAACACTGTGCATTCAGATCCATCCGTCGAGCGAGAGATACGCACGTGCTGACAAGAAAAAGAAAGTTGTGTCGACGGAGCTGTGCCTGCATGCTGCACACTTCAAGGCGCTTCAGTGTTGAAGTGGTGAGTGTTGAAGTGCGCCAATGACCATGCTATGTTGTGCAGCTGTTCGCGATCTGTTCATGTCGCCTTGTTGCTGAAGGCGGCTTTGCGACAACCTTGCACACAAAAAAAGGAAAGACATGAGGAGCAGCAACAGGCTGAGAACGATTCGAAGCAGCTAAGGCATAGCCTGACGAACTCGTAGCGGCTCACTTCAGCAGTAGGTTGCGCAGCCGGCACATTTGTGCGGGGCACTTTGCTTCCTTTGTAGACAGTGTGCTGCCGTTAGATGGCATGAATGAAGCCGACCTGTGTAGGACTGCAGCCCGTGCCTTCCGGAAACGAGACTCTGCGGAGAAAGTGACGTCATTTACGGCACATTTCACTCGGCCAGAGCGGCGAGACGACTTCTTCAAGAAGCACGAGTGGACACGTCACAACTGGCCATCAGTGGTGGCCTGCGAACTGCGTCCGAGCAACGGGACAGTTACAGTGTTGCGCTCAGTGATACTTGGCTGTTACAGTGATACACGCTTTCTGTACAACGCCGCATGGATAGCGGAACTCCTGATTTGTCTCTTCCTGTGACGTCTATCCGTTGCCCAACAGCCCGCACTTCTCTTCAGGGGCACAAATTCTCGCTCTTTCTTGTTTTCTGGGACAACAGGGACCAATAGCGAGGAATAATGTGATCCAGAGAAGTGTGCAGGCTTCTTCTTTCTGTTATCCGAGTGGTGTTACCCTGTAAGAATCCTCGGTAGACGTCCAGGGCACGTTTAAGGGTGGTGCCACTCTTGCGTCATCAGCGAGCTCATTTCTTGTCTTGCTGTCGGCGATGTTGTATAGTTTCAGAACCAGACTGAGTCAGCTTTAGCCATTTAAATGTCTTCTACGCTGTGCGACACTAAACATGTAAGGCAATTACGACGACAACTTACCGCGCCAAGTGCCAGGGTTGTCGCTTTTTTTATATTTCCGGCAGTACACGCTCACATGTCACTCTCGGGAGATTCTCTTTCCGTTACACGTGTAATATACTTTATGGAAGATCAAGTGGCCTTTGTGTTCTGGTTACAGGCCGCTTCTGTGAGAGACTCAATATACGGAAAGCAACGCTCCTATCTGTTTTCTTTTTCTAACTGTTCCTTCATGAAATAAAAAAAAATGATCCAGCAGAACAAATTCAGTGCGCGACCCTCCGGGTACAGATTGCCTCCGGTTTAGGGAGCTGCTGCTGGGAGACTTGTTTAATGATTTTAAACAAAGACAAAGCGCCACGGCTATACGGCGTAAACAAGAGGTACTAAATGTCTTCCATAACGCTCACCTATGTCTTCCGTCCTGCGATTATCTTTGCAGGGCTTTTATATCTGTTTGCAAACATTTCGTTTCTTTTTTTTTTCATATTACGCGAGTACGTAATCGTAATCAAGATGCTTGCATTTCTGCATGTGTCTGACTTATCAAACTCAACAAATCGCGGGATATGACAATTCTGCTTCTCTAGAAGAGGGCGCCACCTTAAAGCGCACATGCAAGGCGTCTACCGAGGACTCTTGTCCCATACCTGTGTGGTGTTTGTCCCAAGAGCACCGTGGGGGCCCAGCAGGGCGCACAGGGTGACGGGGTGCGTCCCGAGGCTTGGCGGGGACGAACCCCGCGGCCCGTATACGCAGTGGCAGCCGCGTGGTCGCCTGGCGGAGCCCCGCGCATGACGACCACGCGACCACTGCGTCCAGCTGTCCTCGAGGTGCATCGGAGTTTCAGTGTCCCACGGAAGAGTATTTATGAAACATTACCAAATGCGCGGCAAGAGAGAGAGAGAAAAAAGAAACAGACGAATAAAAACGCCCTTGTTTTTTCTGTTTTACCTGCCTGTCCCCTTCGTCATTGTGCCCAGCCAACGAAAGCTTCGCTTAACGATGCCAAACGCAACGTCACAGGACTTCCTAGATACACACAACTCGAAGCGCTGAAGATCTGCAGCGAGCTCAACGACCTGTCAAAGCTTCTCTATATGCACACCCACACGCGGGAGACGAGACTTTGCGCCACATGCGCTTGCTCCTCGGGCACGATGTCCGCACACTGCCCATTTTTGCCCAGAAAGATGCTGCCGTGGGATATAACGTCACACACTGCCATTTACACTTCTTATGGATGTGCTATCGGGGACAAAAGTGGTATACTCCACTCAGCGGGAGCCGCAGCAACGGAAAACTGCGTCGTAACGCCATCTAGAGGCGGCATCTGTGGTCGAGGCAGCCAATGGGAGCCTTTTATTATCCCTAGGCATGTCACTTGGCTCGTTTCAATATCCCATGCTTTAGATGGCGTTACGATGCAGTTTTTCGTTGCTCCGGCTCCCGGTGCGTGGAGTATACCACTTTTGTCCCCGATAGTACATTCGCAGGTGAGCACCCATAAGAGGCATGCTGAGGCTACGAGCTCACTCCTACTAACAGAACGTGTAGTGTATACGGACGCTGCACTTCCTTTAGACGGCAGCAGTCACGCTTGCTATGCCACTGCGTGGTACGACCAGGCGACCGAAAATCAGGGCCGATTCCACCATATATCGGCAGAGGCGTCATACAGTGCCCTAGCCATATTAGACTATTACGAATGTGCCCTCGCATCTTCGTCTGAAATTCACCCCAGTCACCATCGTGTGAATACAGATTGTCAGGCTGCCATGCTCCAACGTTATTTACGCAGACCTCGTTTCCCAGAATATCACCGTGTTACCATCCGTTGGGTCCCCGCGCACTGTGGTATCTCTGGAAACCAGAAGCGCATAGGCTAGCGCCGCTCATCGCTCTGCGCTGGTGGCCAGACCTTCCGATACTCTTTCTCCTTCCTCCGCTACCACACCTGAGGTAGCAGATCCGACCGTAGACAGGCATTTGACCAATCAACATCGTGCCGCCTACCTCACGCCAGCGAGCAACCCCATCACTATACCTGCGCTTCCCCCGAAAGTATTCACGCGAACAGAATCGGTCCTGCTGCGGAGAATTCACACAGGCACCCTCCTTGCCGCTTTCTTGTTGCACCGTTTTCATGGAGGCGGCACGACGCCGCATGTACCTGGTTCCTGCTCCAGCTTCAACTGCCGTGCGGACCTCAACCACCTGCAATAGGAGTGTCCCACCCGTACATACCACCTCGGCTTCGATCGTGCCCTGGCCACCATGGCCCTCTTCTCTCTGGACCTGGCCCGATCCCACGCCTCCAGATCGTGTCATCGAGCTCTGGCGGCCACTCATTGTGTTTACTCAGGACTCGAGGCACCGCTGGATGGATGGAAAACTTTATTGGGCCACCGAGTTTGGACTCTTCAAGGGCTCAGAGCCACCTCACAGCTCTCACATTACGCGCATGTGTAATTTCGACCCTTGAAGGGTCCAACCTCGCTTGCACAATAAAGTTTTCCATTCATGCGCGAGCTCCAAGACACCCTTGAAGGACGGTAAGGTGCCAGAGTTCGGACTCGCCTAGAAGCGACCCATGAAAGATGTCAGGACCTTTTAGTTCATCGCGTGCCTGCTTTGGGGGAGCAGCCGTAATGCCTGCGCCAGGTAGAATAGATAAAGTGCAAAGCCCATGAATGTAAACTGCGAAATAATTATTCGCAAAAGCACGACATAAACCCGCCAGAGCTTATCATCCGCATACCATCAATCTGTTATATTTGCACATGGCTTCTTATTATATTGTTGTGTTCACGGTACTGTATCCTGAGGCCGAGTTACGGAAGAATCAATCCATGAGCCTGTCACAAACGGATTCATTAGCACCGCTCCAATTGGTCGACATTCCCGTCAGTCCCTCCCGACCAATAGGAGCGGGCCTTTGTGAACGTTTTGTGACTGTTTTGAAATAGTGATCATTCCTTAATTCGGCCCCTGTTCGCGTTGAGCTTGTTGCCGATGTAAAATAGAGTCTCGTTACCGCCGAAAACACCCTAGCTCCTGAGCCCGCAGCGCTAGTTCAGTGCAAGCCCTTCGCGGGGCCTTACGGATCCGAGAGCGCTAGGCTGCGCCGTGATATCCATCTTCGGCCAAGCCTCGGGGGCACGGGGTCCTTCTGTAGCTTCCATAGCGCTATACCTTCTGTCGCATAGAAGCTGCCATCGGCACCTCCGCAGCCACGGGAGGCTGTGTTCCTGGCGGAACTCGTCCGTGACCCGTGCGCCCTGACTTGGGGAGCCTACCGACTCTACTCCTGCAGCGCCTTCTCTTGGACGGGCCGCGAACCTCTCTTTCGCAGAGCCCACCGACCATTCGAAATGAAAATCGGTTTTGAGGAAAGAAAATGGCGCAGTAATTGTCTCACATCCGGCGGACACCCGAACCGCGCCTCAAGAGCAGGGAGGAAGGTGCGAATGAAAGAAGAAAGAGAGAAAGAGGTGCCTTGTGGAGGAGTCAGGCTGCGGGAATTTTTTTATCAGCTTCGCGTGTAGTGGTGGTGAAAAGAAAATTACGCAGCAGCATTGTGGGCAGCCTTCAGGCTGCCGGCTGTGGCATCCAGGCCGTGCCCAGTCGACACGTCCTCTGCCCAGGTCACCAGCCAAAGTTGGAGATCCGGCTCGGTACTGGACAAAGCAGCCTCCCATTGCCGCGGACTGTTAGGTGCCAAGAGGCAGGGGGAAAGTGTGCTGGGCAGGAGAATCAAATATGAGTGTAGTCGGCTCTTGGGCTGTCACATAAGCGGTCGGCCGGCGAGTACGTTCCGAGGGGGAGGAGGGCAAGACGTGCGGGAGTAAGAAAGATGTGGGCCTGAAGGTGGCGCCACAAGCGTGGGTGGTAGAAGAACTGAGGATTGGGCGAGTTGGTTGTGATCCATCGCATTAAGAACCAGCGCTAAAAACACACACAGAGGACGAGACGAGATCAGCGCCTTCGTGTGTCTCGTCTCGTCCTCTGTGTGTTTTTTGCGCTGGTTCTTAATGCGTGGTTGGTGTTGGGAAAGGGATCTGTGCGGAGGGAGAAAAGTCAGACGAGAGAGGCGGTAGTGCAGGAGCCCGTCGCGCGTATCCATTCCCGGCTGGGGCGGGCTTGCTCGGTCAGTCGAATCGCGAGCGATGGAATTAGCCGCCTCGTTGCCAGGATGGGCTGCTTGAGCTGGTACCCAGGTGATTTTGATGGGGCGAGAGGGGACGGCGCCAGAAAGTAAGATGCTGGCGGCCGGCGGTGCCACCCGTCCAACTGCGTAGCTGTAGACCGCAGGGTTGGAGTCACTGAAAATGTATTCCATGGTGGCTTGCGTGATGGCAAGGGCAATAGCTGCCTCCTCGGCGTCTACGGAGGTCGAAGTGTAGACTGAGGCAGTAAGAGTGTATCGGAGAGAGTTGTCAGTGAATGAAAAGATGTGGGCTGGGTAGCGGCGCTACGGGGCAGCATCGACATAAGCCACGGCAGGTTTCCGTCCGTACTCACACCAGAGCGCGGAGGTTAGCGATGCTCTGCGCGAGGGGTGGTGCTCAGGATGCATATTTTTAGGGAGGGGATGAATGGTTAGGAGGGAGGAGGCGTGAGAAGGGATGGGCAGTGTGGTGGAAAGGGGATAAGAGCGGAGAGCTAAAGGGTAAAGAGAAGTGGGCGACCCGGGCGGGTGCGGGAGAGACAGAGAAGCTGGGCCGTGCGAATGGGTCTCCGTCAGCTCCGTAAGAGAGTTGTGGACGACCATGTACAGTAGCCGAGCCGGAAGGAACAGGGCCGACTTATATGCCTGGCGAATCGGGCTGTTGACTTTGTCCTTCTCGGTGCTATAAAGGAAGAGATGCGGAAAAAAAAACAGATGAAACGACTTAGAACAAAGGCCTGGACCAGGCGGGGGAGGTCATGTTCGCGCATGCCGTGGTGGCGGTTGGCAATGCGGCTTATGAGGCGGATTGTGTGGAGTACAGTGTTTGTGAGTCGAGTTATGATGGTGGTGTGCTTGCCATTGGACTGAAGAAATAGTCCAATGATGCGGAGGGTAGAGACGAGAGGAATGGGTGTGCCGTCCAGGTAGACGGTGAAGGGCGAAGGCGATCTTTTGCTCTTTAAGCCCTCCGAGGCAGAAGGAGCAAAATATCTTATTTGGTCGGGAAGCAGCTCAACCCTACACCTCGGCTCGGGCGTGAGTCAGCAAGGCGGAAATTTGGGCGAGTTGGTAAGTGTTCATTTTCGCTCTCAGCGCAACACGAACGGGACACAAAACGAAGGACTAGCACAAACAGGCGCAGGAAAAAAAAATCAGGCATGAGTCACCACCGCGTCCACACCCGCCTGGATAGTGGTCTCGATATCGCCAAGATTGCCGATGGTCACCCAGAGGGTGATGTCATCGGCGTAGAAAACATGACACCGAGCTGGGATAGTGCGCGGAGCACGTGCCAGCAGGAAGCTGGTTATGTTGAAGAGGGGAGAAGATAGAACCCTGGGGGCACCCTTGTTGCCAAGGGAGAAAGAAAGAGAAGTGGGACGTATGAGACTTCGGCTGTGCGGTGGGCAAGGAAAGAGGTCACGTAAGCATGGAAACGGGGTCCGACATGGAGGGGGGAGAGAGCGTTTAGAATGGCGGTGATGAGAGGGGTGTAGGATACCCTCGGACAGCTGGAGCGTGACATCCTGGGTGGACAATTGGTAACGAAAGCCGAACATGGAGTCCCGGTACATGTCGTGGTCATCCAGATAAGTCGGGCCAGGATGATGTGCTCGAACAGCTTGCCGAGAAGGGAGGTGATAGAGATGGGGCCGAGGTGTTCTTGGGCAATGGGTTTGCCGAGTATAGGAATGAAAGAGACACGTGCATGGGTCCACGAGGAGGGAAGAGTGCCAGCCTGTCAATGTGTATTGACAAGGTTAGTAATGTCTTCGAGGGAGGGGGTATCTAGGTTGAGGAGTGCTTTGTTAGTGATGCGGTCCGCCCTCAGGGCCGAGGTGGGTCCTCGGTGGATTCCCCCAGAAACGGCTACCGCTCTGAAGGCGCCGTTGTGAAGAGGCGAAGTTCGACCAGCTGGAGTTCTTTAACACGAGCTGCCATCGCAGAGCACAAGGACTTCTTTCACGCTTCGCCTCCATCGAAGCGCGTTTGCCGAGTCCTCAGGCTGAGGTACGTCTTCGGCTTTAGCAGCCAGGGGCAACAAAAAAATACAGATGACGCAGGGATATCTGAATTTTTCCGCAGCCATCGTCGCCGCTTCGGTACAGTTGGTTCGGCACGCGCGCCTATTCTATTACTGCGCGAACAGTAGCAATGAAATTGCGCGTAGTCGCGACGTCGGCGTACGACTGCAAAGTAGTGAAGCCTTCACAGGCCAGAAGTGCCATGGCGTGGTTGAGGTGTCCACCGAGATTTGAGACAGACACTGCGCTATTTCCTTTCGTCAAAAACCAATTTTCTGCACCTTGTAGAGGTCGCCTACGCAGAAGCGCACCACCCACCCACACACGCAGACTCTCCACCTTTCCCACCTCAACTACAACCGCCACTCTACAGACGCCAATTAGTAGCCGACCGCCCACCTACCCACTAATTGATCACGTCTTGATTCTTTCAACTATCTTCTATTCGCACTGGACAGTAACAGTGGCCCGTTTGGTGCCAGTCGACAAGAGTGTGCATATTTAAGGCTTAAGACTTCCGCCTGTCACTCGATGGTACCCGTGCCAGATAGCATCCTCATGCAACGTAGCAGGTGGTGGTTAAATTAATGATTGCTTGCGCAGGATTGCTCGGGAAGAGTAACATGGATGTCCGCCTCGCGAAACCGAAAATCTGCTTTGAAAACCTTTGCTTCCAATTGTACACCTGAGGGCGCTGAAACTAATTTTACTCCGAGTCGAATCCGACTCCCGCGAACCTCCCCTTTGTTTGTAAACACGGTGTTGGTCTATAAAGACTCTGCAAAGCTTCCAGCGACCCTAAGGCCCCAGTATTCCAGGAGCCCTCTGGCGTCTGTTTCTCGGCTTGTCCGATCAATCAGCCTCAGCTGCTGGGTCGGCTAGCAGAGCATCCTCCCAGGAGGAGCGTGATGGGGTTCACTGCCCGAGGTGGTGGGCAAGCCCACAGGTATACTGGTATAGATCAGCTTTCAGGGTTCGGAATATGGTGCAGTAGGATGGGTGTAAGGTGGTACGTATTCCGTGAGCCACTACGGGTGTCATGTACGAATTCATCCGAAGCTGTCTCCAGATCGCGCTTTCCCTCGTGTCTGTGGTATATGTAGACGGCGTGGTAGTCGTGAAATCTGCCATCGCTCGTCGGGACGCGAGAGGATTCAGCGAATTTTGTGCATTTCGCCTCGACTGAAACGCAGTCGAAGCAGCCGGATTTTAACGCGGTAGCGTTAAAGGCCCCGTTGTCCAGAAAATGCTGCGTCGGCGTTGAGAAAGAAAAATCATATGCATGACTCTGGCAAGTAGTGCCCAGAGGGCAAGCTAGGCCACCTTGGGCACGTGACCTTGCAGCGCCATCACAACTTGTCCACTTGTGAGAAAACTGCTCATCGTGTCAGCTGGCAGTTAAATTAATGCTAGGCTGCATCTAGGCAGAACCTAGGCAGCACAAGGCCCACCGCTGGGAACACCTGCCATCGCAAGGCAGAGCTCATCGCTTACCCCTTGCGTCACTGCGCAAGGAGTGGTATGAGGACTCCCAGGGATCCATGAATGTAAAGTAGAGAGTGACGCTTTGCCTATATGGGAATTGCCTGTCTGGTTGGGTTTGGAGACATAATAAACTGCCCCCAGTATATGCCCAGGGACTTCGCTCTTCAACTCAACGAAAAAAAGCCGCCATTCACCACCTCCCTGCAGTGCGCCAGCGTGACTAACAGCCAAAACCCCCTCCCCCTCCATACTTAAAAGACGCTAGCTACTGCCCTCAGTCACCCCTGATGAAGGAGCCGAGTCGGCTTCGAAACGTTGGGTTAAGTTAAAATTTTTGGTTGGAGATGTGCAGTTTATTTAAGACTAATAGGATTAGTATCAGTAGTACAGGTAGTAGTAGTATATTCAGTGCAACGTGTTTAGGGGAATCACTCAAGGTGGAGTAAATTTGATACATCATGTGGATGGTAACGAGTAATTGCTCCCTTATTACAGTAGTAGCAGTGGTAGTACTTGTAGGCTATAGACGCAGGGGCTGTTGAGGACATAACTGAACAAATACAAGGCAAGTCAGGCGGTTAGATTTAGTAAGTGTCTCAGTATAAGATATAAGCTTTAAAAAATGAGCTTAAAATAAGCGTAAAAGCAAGGCTAAGCTGTGGGCAGTTTTCTGAAGTGTAGCGAAAACTCGTTGAAGGGCGTCAGTATTTGCAGGAAAATTCAATGTTTGCTACCAGCCAAACCAATATTCCACGGGCTTTACACTGCGGCCTGAAGAGCAGCGCGAGCCGCTGTTTGACCTGTGTGGTGGTGGAGCACTCCGGGAGTATATTCACCCTCTTGAAGTGGGTAAAAGTATTCGACGAGTGCTATTTAAACCCCGTACAATTTGACATAACCTTCGACAGAAGCTTTTGCATTTCGTGACATTGTGCTGAATAGGGATATATGCACATTGCCCCCCCCCCCCCCCCCGGCGTTATTATTGGACCGAAGGAATCCAAAAGCAGCGTAGGGGCTCTCGTTACCTCACACCGTTTGTGTTAAAGCGCTGAACTGTGTTTTGGCCCGAACTTTCCTCTTGACGGAACGGGCTTCTAGCAGTCATATAGTGCACAGCGAACTTCGTTCTCATGGCAAGCAGCTTCACCTCTTTCAGGGAAAGTCTTTTTTTTTTTCACTGGGTCGCTCGATAGGTCCACCAGGCATAGTGGGGAGGAGGCTTCATTCTCCTCGTGCCATAACCCCGAACCACCACCTCCTCTCTCGGGTGACACCAAGGCAAGGGGTGCTGTACGAAGCGCAAGCAGCTCCACGCAGTTCTGTTCTTATTTGTTTACTTGCTTCTTCTGCACGCGGAAGTTCGAACGTCGGCGCCCCTGTTTGAAAAGGAGGCACCCTCGGCCCCCCCCCCCCCCGCCCCCCCCCCCGCCCCCCCCCCCCCCCCCCCCCCCCAAATCCGCGGGTCGCAGTCGAGTCACGCGCGCTGCAGCAGGTACGCGAATTGGCCGCCACGCGAGCGACGACTTCGGAGGTCAGGGCGCCGCAGAACGACGACGACGGGCGAAGAGAAAAGCGACCTCGATGTATGTGGTGCGTGGCCTGAAGCGCGCCGCTAGTCTCGGTGATCGGCTCGTATCTTAGAGCGCTGGGTGCCCCCCCCCCCCCCCCCCCCCCACCCCCCAGCGCGTGAGGGAAAGGGGCGACCACATTCACGCGACGCCGTAGCGTACACTCAACGCTCAAAAGAGCACGTGAACGAAGCACGGCTCCCCCACAATCATGGTCCATGCGACACTTCTCCCGTTGCCTCACCCAGCTGAAGCTAAAGGCTCAGGAACACCCTGCCAGAAGAAAACTCACACTTCCACAAGTTCTAGATGCCGGGGCTAGCAAAAATCTTTTCCTTCCTTTTTACTATTATTTTTTAATAAAACCACTACCACCACCACCACAAGTTCTTAAACGGCTTTCTCCATAACTGCATTTCTCCAAAACTCCATGAATCATAAAATGCACGTTCGTTACAGAAAACTCAAGGCTTTTAACGCCCATGTATTCCATAGTGGGACCAACAGGGTCTCCGGAATAATTTCGACCACCTGGTGATCTTTAACGTGCACTAACATCACACAACAGACGGGCGCCTTTGCGTTTCGCCTCCATCGAAACGATGCCACCGCGGTCGGGTTCGGACCCGGGTGCTCCGGATCAGTAGCCGAGCGCCCTCACCACTGAGTAACCGTGGCGGATGCACTTCTTCCTTTCTTTCTTTCTTTCTTTCTTCCTTTCTTTCTTTCTTTCTTTCTTTCACTTCCTCCTTTATCCATTCCGTTACGGCGCGGTTCAGATGTCCGCCGATATGCGAGGCATATACTGCGCCATTTCCTTTCCCTAAAAACCAATTTCAATTTTCCAACAGGGAAAGGAAAAAATGTATCATACATCCGAGGTCTGAAATGCACTGCTTTCCATAATGCAAGACGCCCGCGATCTAGGGAGCAAGATTTGTTCCGTGGGCCCCCGCTTTCTCTAGACTACAAAAGAAAAACAAAAGGAGCAAAGGAGTCGATCGCTACGCTTGATCCGGCACACTTGCGTCTGTAGATCCGCCGTCCCACTCAATCATCAGTCGCTGCGTGCGGTGTCCGCAATGAAAACCCGTCTGTCAGAAAAAAAAAACAAGCAAACAAGAAATGTTTGCTGCATTTGTTTCGTCTCTACACAGGTCCGCCTTTCACATCAACCACCTGCCCGCCTCCTCCGAAAAAAAAACTAGGTGCGGCTATGCAAAGGATATTCACAGTGAGCCTTTTTGATATGATTATTTGCATTACTTCACGCTGTTACAAGCGCCGGTTACTCCTCGTTGCTTTCCGCATACTGAAATGGCACAGGACCGTATCACCGCCTGGAGTTCGTTAACGTGCACCGCATCTCGGTACACCTCTACTCCAAAGCGATAGCTTTAGAGTTGTGAAACCAAAACGTCGCCGATGTTAGCTGTCACGAAATTCGCCTACTGGTCGAGAGAGGTCACGTGCCCTTGTGACGTCTTCACCACCTTCCTTCATTGTCCACCTTCATTGGTCTAGAGAGGGTAAGACACCGTGTGACGTCATCGCAATCTGCCACCGGGTTGTGAGCAACCTAGTTTGTATTGACAGCAACCTAGAAAGAGAATCTAAATAAAAATTAGGAAAAAAATTGTGATGTACGCGAATGTTGGCACCGTCAAAGCATAGCGGACACCTGCTGGTGCACCTAGCAGTCCGAAGATGGCGCTTGACTGACCGACAACTGCAAAGGAATTGACGCGGACGTATACACAGAAGTTGCAACAGAAGCTGCGACATATGCATTCTACATCGAAATGTGGCCGTCGCAGCCTGGATCCGAACCCACGACTCGCGTTCAGCAGCTAGCCGATCGTCGCACGAAGAGCGTGATCGAACCAGTGGTTCATACTGCCGTCGGAGCGGAGAAGCAAACTCAGGAGCCTCAAACGCGAATACAAAGGCGCTCATGTGCTGTGCGATGTCAGTGCACGTTAAAGATCCCCAGGTGGTCGAAATTATTCCGGGGACCTCCACTCCGGCACCTCTCTCTTCCTTTCTTCTTTAACTCCCCCTTCATCCTTTCCCTTACGGCGCGGTTCAGGTGTCCAAGGATATATGAGACAGATACTGCGCCATTTCCTGTCCCCAAAAAAGCAATTATTATTATTATTATTCCGTATGGCGCCTTCAGCGGGCCGCAAAGGCTCCACGCGGCAGAGGGTGACTGGATAAAAACTGCGTGCTGGAGACAGCAACGCCTACGTGTCGGCCCAAGCGAAAGCTGCGGCCCTCGAAAAACAAAATGGAGCACCCTTTTTGTTTTCACTCGCCTCCAGAGAGCGCGCGAGATATAGCGCGTGCGATGGCCGCCCTGAAAGCGGCCGAGCGGGCGCGAACTTTTCCTGATCGACCGACCGCAGCCACCTCTGCTGGTCACCGCCTCGTCTCCAGCCAAGCCACGAATCCGGAGGAGGACAGTGTCCCAGCTCTCGCTCGAGCCATTGCGTTGCGCCGTTTCTTTATCGACTAACCCGAAGCCTTTATCCTCTTCGCGCTCCGAGACGCCGACCGATCTCGCTGCGCTTACGAGGAACTCTGGAAGGCACGTGCACGAGGGCTCGCCGTCAGGCTTTCGAAAAGCACGTGTCGGCCGTGTAGGATAGGACGTAACCGACGTACGAGAGGCCATTGCCCTGCACACTCTAGCGCAGGGAACTCAGCCAGGAGGTTGGAGGGAACTAGCGAGGATGGTGTTGCACAGTCGATGCGATTGCGTTGTGTGAGGTAAGTATACCGCGCGCCCTTGACACGCGACCCCGAATCGTGAGACCAATGCCGCTTTTCTTGATTTGCCTCAGAAAGGACACGTCACCGTTTGTTTAAAGCGGGAAGATCTGTTTCCTCCTCGACGCGCGTAAATGGATGAGGAAAGACACCCGGTGGCAGGGTGCGCATGTATTATTCTTGGCTTAGTGGCTAGCCCTGTCGAGCTTGAAGATGCGGGTTCACTCGTGGCAAAATGCAAGAAACCCGTGTACTACGCGATGCCAGAGCACG
The DNA here is from genome assembly GCF_052857255.1 of Amblyomma americanum. Lineage (NCBI taxonomy): Eukaryota > Metazoa > Arthropoda > Arachnida > Ixodida > Ixodidae > Amblyomma > Amblyomma americanum. Next base: position 2,465,656 of record NC_135506.1, on the reverse strand, counting down.
CAGTGAGGACAAAATGAGGTTGTACTGTACCAACAGCGTATCGCGTTATAGACACACTGAGACCGCTCTCATCGAAAACAGAGCAGCTAGAAATGGTCAAAAAGGAAATTATCGGATGGTTTTTTTAAGTAATCTGCGTTCGTCGGCACCGATTTTTTTTTGCGTGAATCCCTGAGGCCACACTGCCATCCATTCCAAAACGGTGACAGTCAGTCGTTTTCGCTGTCGGTACCCGTTCATAAAGTTGGCGCTCGGCCTCTGGTTAGTCCGTTCACTATCCATTGCGACTAGTCCTGGTCGGTGGTACGCTCTCTCCACCTTCTCTCTAATTCTGCTGGTGTTGAACTGCTTGCTGAAGTAGCTCTCGACCTCATTGATTGACTGAGTGATCTGCGCTTCTGAGTTGTGCGATTTTCTGTGCTGCTTGTTGCGTAACCGCTCTGTAGTGCTTTCATTGTGACGCGTAGCTGGCGTCACCGGTCGCTACGGATGTCGACGACGGCTGTAGCTCTTGCTGTTTTGCTGCAGACTTTTGGCTGCGTCACTTTCTTTCCTTGGCTCTTTCATTAGAGCCAGCAGCTCAGCTATTTCCCGCTACTGCTGCCCCTGCTTGACTTTGAAAAGTTCCGTCTCTGTTTGAGTGCCTGTTCTCAGCCGCGATCCCACCTTTTTCGCTTTGTGTCCCGTTAGCCTTTGCGCGGTGTTAGAGGCCACTAGGTCTGCTGCCCAGTTCACCTTGCTGCCTTCCCTTTGGTGTGGGTCTTCTGCCGCTGCTGGTGTTGTTGGCCCCCTGCTGAATGGAGGGGCGGGAAGGACCGGGACCTCGAACGGCACCACGATTGCCCCCCCCCCCCCCCCCCCCCCCCCCCGAGCTGAACCACCTGCTGCGCCGGCCCTGCATGCTGTCGTCCGCAGTGCAGCTGCTGCTCCTCTTTCATCCTCCGGTAGAGGCTCCGTGCCAGATCCTGTGGGATCTTCTTCAGATGGTTTCGGCACTCTTTAGATTCTGTAAGATGCGCCCGCCCGCGGAGACCGCACTTTAAAGAGGATGTGTGATCTTTCGCTGGGTTCAAAGCCACTCATTGGCGGCAGACCAGGGCATTCGGCATGGGGCATACGTCGCAGCGCTGTCCTTGTTGCAGGCATACCTGACACACCTGCCTCGTGGGTCGGGGCAGGCCACTTCCCCTCCGCCGTAGTGGACGTATCTTGATAAGGTCGGCGCCGCGAAGGTGATGACGGCTCCCCTGTGCTCCCGCAGTAGTACTAGCACGCCCTTAAGTTTAGCGGGTCGCCGCCCCCGTCGCAACTTGTACAGTAGAAAGTTTAAAAGTTGTCCTACCGCTTGAAAATTGGTGTCCAGAGGTTCCAGCCCGTGAGATCTCTTCAATCCGAGCAAAATTCGGCGGCACCAAGACACAAATGGGTTGGTAAAGTCGAAAGAGTCAAGACATGCGGAGCCGGTGCTACGCACGTCCGCTCCCGCCGACCGCCATCAGCCTAGTGCACTAAGAAATTATTATGGGGACGCTTGAGTACCCTTAATAATGAAATGCGACAGCATTAAAACCGCTGCTGTAGAAGTACTTCGGAGAGCGAGTATGTACTCCCCTCGGCTGTATAGACAAACCAGCTGCTGCTGCGGTTCAGGGAAATCATAACACATTATAACGACAACCACCGCCTTTTCCTGGCCTCTGCAAAGGGGCTGAGTAAGACGGAGGAGCAAACTTTAAGGCGCCTGCAGGCAGGTACTCTACACTGTCCTGCAATCATCAAACATTACGATCCTAACACGGATGGGCGATGTCCGCACTGTGGGGAGACCTGTGATATATTGCACATGGTGTGGGCATGTACTCAAAATCCCGCCTCCCACCTAGCCCTTCCCGAGAGGCATGGGAGACTGCCGCCCTCAACTGCTCCTCGCTTGAGTCCCAAAGGGCTCTGGTGAAACGGGCGAGAGACGGGGCATTGTCATGCGATGTCCCGGACTAGGGACGCCGACCATGTAGCGGGGCCACTCTGTGGCTCCCAAACTCTATATTCTACCAAATAAAGGTTTTCACCACCACCACACTCGTAGTAGATTGTGGATCCATGACAACCAGAGCTCCCCGGCGGACGTCCAAATTCAACGACGGTCAGCTGCACATTGATGCGGAGACCACCGCGGCTGCCGAGAACATCTTCCAGCCTGCTTGTCTCGCACTTTGTTTTTCAGTTCTGAATTTTTCTGCCGTGATCGCGGGAGCCTGTGACGTCATTCCCCCTCGCCATGGTTACATGACCTCCTGACATCATCGCCCTCTCGAACAGTCAGCGACTTTCGTGACTAATGTAGGACTCGAAAATCCGTGATGTGAAGCCTAGTGCGTTCGTTGTAAAAGAAGTGATTCTCAAAAAATGGAAGGCGAGTAATAATACTAATAATTTGGTTTTGGGGAAAGAAATGGCACCGTATCTCTCTCATATATCGTTGGACACCTGAACCGCGCCGTTAGGGAAGGGATAAAGGAGGGAGTGAAAGAAGAAAGGAAGAAAGAGGTGCCGTAGTGGAGGGCTCCGGAATAATTTCGACCACCTGGGGATCTTCAACGTGCACTGACATCGCACAGCAAACGGGCGCCTTAGCGTTCTGCGTCCATAAAAACGCAGCCGCCGCGGTCGGGTTCGAACCCGGGAACTCCGGATCAGTAGCCGAGCGCCCTAACCACTGCACCAGCGCGGCGGGTAAAAAGCTTTCTCACTTTTCCGTAGACTCCTCAACCGTGCCGTGAGGGAAAGTAGGAAGGTGGAGGGGAAAGAAAAAGAGGAAGAGATAGACTTTGTGGAGGGCTCCGGAATAATTTCGAGCACCTGGGAATCTTTAACGTGCGCTGACATCGCACAGCACACCGGCGCCTTTTGCCTTTCGCCTCCATCTAAGACGGCGCACGGCCTAATTGGAACACGGGTACTTTTAGGCACGTGAAACCCGGTCGAGACTGCCGCATCCCGCTGAAGGCGAAGCGCAAAAGGTGCCTGTGTACAGCGCAATGTCAGTGCACGTCAAAGATCACCAACTGGCAAAAATCATCCCGGAGCCCGCCACTACGCCACCTCGATCTCTATTCATTCTTTCACTGCTTCGATCGCTTCCCTCATGGCGGGAATGAGGTGTCCACCGAGAAGTGAGACAGTTACTGCGTCTGTCCTCTTGTGAAAAACGATTTTTGCTTCATCATGAATACCCGCCGCGGTGGCTCAGTGGTTAGGGCGCTCGACTACTGATCCAGAGTTCCCGGGTTCGAACCCGACCGCGGCGGCTGCGTTTTTATGGAGGAAAAACGCTAAGGCGCTCGTGTGCTGTGCGATGTCAGTTCACGTTAAAGATCCCCAGGTGGTCGAAATTATTCCGGAGCCCTCCACTACGGCACCTCTTCTTCCTTTCTTCTTTCACTCCCTCCTTTATCCCATCCCTTACGGTGCGGTTCACGTGTCCAACGATATATGAGACAGATACTGCGCTATTTCCTTTCCCCAAAAACCAATTATTATTATTTCGTCATGAACGCTAAGGTGCCCGTGTGCTGTGCGATGTCAGTGCACGTTAAAGATCCCCAGGTGGTCGAAATTATTCCGGAGCCCTCCACTACGGCATCTCTTTCTTCCTTTCTACTTTCACTCCCTTCGTTATCCCTTCCCTTACGGCGCAGTCCAGATGTCCGCCGATATGAGAGAGATATTGCGCCAATTGCTTTCCCCAACAAGCAATTTTCAATTTAATTTTCATCATGAACTTATCACGCTCGCAACCTATACACATTTGTTATTGTGTAAAAAGTTTGTGTATATTACCTATCCCCCTATCCTCTCTTCCTGTCCCCTCACCTCTTTCATTCAATTTCTCCATTCTGCCTGCTACCCTTTATTTCCGCTGCCCCAGCTCAGGTGCTTCAGTATCGATGGCAGATGTCGGGGCCAGAAAAAAATTTTCTTTCCTTTTTGTTACTATTTTAATGAACCACTACTACTACTACTACATCGTTAGCTGTTCTTAGCTCTGAATTGAATTCGTTGAAATGAATTGGTTTTTGGGGAGTGAGTGAGTGAGTGAGTGAGTGAGTGAGTGAGTGAGTGAGTGAGTGAGTGAGTGAGTGAGTGAGTGAGTGAGTGAGTGAGTGAGTGAGTGAGTGAGTGAGTGAGTGAGTGAGTGAAAACTTTTATTGATCCATTCAAGAGATTCGCGGATTCGAAAGCTCCGTCGTCTTCGTTCTTGGCGCTGGCGATCGGAGTCTTCTCTTCAGCATGGGTGGGCCCCTATTCCAGGGCCCCACTGAGCCGTGCTGCATCGCCCGCGTGCCTCACTAAGGCCCGTTGGGCCGTGAGCTCGCTGCTGGTGAGACGGCTCTCCCATTGCTCCGCACTCGGGTGTTCGTGTTTGTGGAATGCTTTGTTGCGTTCGCACTCCCAAGTAATGTGATAAAGTGTGGTTGTGGCTCCGCACCACGGGCAGGTGGCCTGTGATGGGAAAATTTTGTTGAGTATGCGTAGGTTGGAGAAAGTGTTTGTCTGTATTCTATGCCAGATGGTGGCCTCCTCCTTTGTCAGAGCTTTGTGTGGTGGTGGATCTTTGATTCTGATCCCCCTGTGCAAGCTTAAAAGTTTTTGGGGAAAGGAAATGGCGCAGTATCTGTCTCACATCTCAGCGGACACCTAAACCGCGCCGTAAGGGAAGGGATAACGGAGGGACTGAGAGAAGAAAGGATGAGAGAGGTGCCGCAGTGGTGGATTCCGGAATAATTTCGACCACCCGGGGAGTAGGAGGAAAAAGTTTTAGAACAAAGGGTGTCTAGGGCTGGTAGGCCCTTGGGTTCCCGCACGGCCCCACTGCACTCAGACGTGGGATCCTTTGAAGTGTACTGACATCACACAGCACATGGACGCGCCTTTTGCGTCTCGCCTCCATCGAAACGCGGCCGGCGCGGTCAGGTTCGAACCCGGGTAATTCGGATCAGTAGCCGAGCGCCCTAGAGAATACATATATACGAATGAAATGCACTGCAGGAAACGTGCCGCGCATTTCATGACGTCCCATAGATGGTGCTAGCTGCACTCGAGTATTGAGTATACATCCTCCGCCATCAGCCGCTTTTCTTTGCTGGAAAGCGCGCTCGGCTGCACGGTTTGGCTGCAGGCATTTTAAGTGCCGTCGCGTTAAGCCGCTTCACTTCTTCGTACCGGACAGCGCCTTGAACGCTTCGCACACCGTCCATTTCGCTAGTTTGAAGCGCACTCACCCACCCATTCACCGGTCTTGAATGAAGTCGACGGTTCTAACGGCCAGTCGCGAATAGGCGAGGAAAGCTTATTTATCCCCCTATTTAAAGCCCTTCTCTCGTGCGTGTGTGTGTATGGTTCTGGCGCCTTTAAAGTACAACGATCAATTACCAACTAGCCCAACAAGAAGTTCTCTCAAAGCCCTCGTGTGACGCCGTACACCTCTCCTCAAAGCGCCACTCCTCGCCTCCCACCTGCTCTTCGTGTTTCCTCGCCGACTTTCATTCTTTTCATTCTCCCCTTCTCTACCCTTGGACTTCTCTCGGATAGCAAACTTAGTAAAGAGGAGGAGATATCTTGGAGGAATTAATCTCCAGATTAGGGTAATTCCAAATTCATGGATTTATAGCAAACTATATCCGGGGAAATTCATTGCTAGATGTAAACACTGTGACGGATGTGCGACCTTGGTACAAATGGTTTGGACATGCCCACGGTACAAAGGCAACACACGCACACCAGACTCATGCGAGGCTCTGATGCGCAACCCAGACCCTGAAGACCAAAGAAGCATCATCAATGAAGCTTTGCCCGCCGCCGAGTCCCAGTGATTATATACGGCCGACGCCTAGCGAGAGGGAAGAGGACAAAGTTCTCGACCTCCCCCCCCCCTCCCCGATTGATGGATCTACCTCTGTCTTTCCTTTCTTCTCTCAGTCAATCCTTTATCCCTTCCTTTACGTCGCGGTTCAGGTGTCCGCCAATATGCGAGACAGACACTGCGCCATTTCCTTTCCCCAACAACCAATTTAAATTTCAATTTCATCTCTCTCTCCACTTTGCCACCTGCTAAGCGGGGCTTCTCCACTATGGCATCCCTTTCTCTCTTCTTTCTTTCGAGCCCTCCTGCCCCCTTCCCTCAGGGCGCGGTTGAGATGCGGCCCAGGCAGCGAGATACTGTGCCTTTAATTTCCTCAAAAACTTTTTTTCACACAGACTGACGGACGGACGGAAGGGCAGATTTTTCCAACATGGAGGTTTTAGGGCTAACTCACTGAGGTATTTCTCCTGTGGAGCCAAGTTTTAAGAAGTAATGCTGCAATGTGTAGTTTGAAGAAAAGATGTTAGTGGAAGGCGAAATCGGCATTTTGCCTGCTACTATTAACACATCATGCCAATAGAGACCAAAGTACAAAGCGCGATAAGGCGGAGGCGGAAAAAGCATAAACTTCAACTCCTTGTAGAGTTTTTTGCGCGAAACAGAATATAAGGAAACATGTTCGTTAAGCTAACCTGCACAATGCTCTATTAACATGGTGGGAACTATTTATGAAAAAAATTAGGTGTGGTTAAGCACGGCTGAACCTAGTAAGACGAGCGAAAGTTGTGTTAAGCATGGTTATACATGGTTTAAATTTGACTAAACTTTATTGCATATCGATTTGCCGCACTTGCACGCAAGGTCGGTGAGCCTCCGGCTTGACTCTTCGCTAACCATCGGCGAAACGCTCTCATCGACGGTTGGTGCACTGCATGTCGAAGCAGACGCACGGCAGCCTCAGCTGCTCGTTTTATCTCCTGACAAGCACGCTCACTTTCCCGTTTCTTCTCGAGTCTAGCTTCGCGCTCCTCTTCGCTTTCGGCTAGTAATCGGGCACGTTGTCTGGCTATCTCTTTTGCCAATTCAATTCAATCTGATGCATTTCCATAAAGTAAAGATAATCAGATTTTGCTTGGCGCCGACGATAAATCGTCGAAGCACTAGTTCCAGCACGTTGCTCATCCACGGCTTTGTGTGGTCTTCTTCCTCTTCTGTTGTTGCCAGGAAGAATGAAAAGGAAAGTGGGCCGTTTTCGGTTATAGAATATCTGATCCGGGTCTCATTTGAACCCAGCATATATTTGGAAATGTGGCGGAGTGCTTGAAGGTTGCTTCACTTCCGCCACCGGTTGTCCCGGTATTGCACTGCCTCCGGGATCGGACTGGGGCATTATATATAGCGCGCGTCTAAGCCCACGCCGCACGCTTTTATACAGCGAATTGCGCGTCACGCGATTTGCGGCAGTTGTGATAGTGCCCTCGCCTCCGCACACGTAGCAGTGACGAAGCGCAGCGAGTCACGTGATTAGGCGAACGAGCGTTGCCGGCTCAACGCGCGTAGCTGCGAGGAGGCGTGGCGAGTCTCGTGACAACACGTCAAAGCCAAGCATCCGCTCCTCGTGATTTGAAGGTCAAATTTCATTGCCAGATGACCTTCAGCTTTGTACGGGAGGAGTGGAGCTTTCGCTCTAAAAGGAGAAATGAGAAGCCACCTTCCTCACATTGAGTTGCTCCAAACACAGCCCGTCAACACAAACTTGCCTGGAAAGGTTGCCATGCCGCATGGGTTCGATACTTGTTTACCATATAAATGTTGCAAATGTTCGGCGAAAACACAACATGTACTCTTTAGCGCAGTAAGAGACTGCAGAACATAGTTAGGGTTCTTCGTTCTCGGGTTTTATATATTTTCAAATTCGGTGGTAAAAATCGAGCGCTATTTTTCAACTTGATAGTAGGGAAGAAATCGGGTTTTTCGTACAAACATTGTAAAATTCGAGTTTTTTGGGTTAAATTTACAAACTAATAATTTTTTCTATTTTTTTTACTCGGAGGGTAACAAATTGGGCTATTTTTCAGGCTGGCAAGCGGGGGAAATCGGAGTTCTCAGGAAGTATTCCGGAATTCGTAATTAATTACTAATTACTAATTGCTGATTAATAATTACTAGTAAAGTTTCTCCTTCATTCTTCTAAATGAAACTTATTCCCACAAGCTGGTCATAGACTTTTTACACGTCCTTGTTTACATAATTAATCATTTGCATGCCCAGCATTTCGGTTTTCATTCGAGACCTGTCCGGTCCTTGGAGGTATCTCGGCTGACAGAATGTTCCCTCAACATCACAGCTGCCATTAGCTATGCATGACACTGTCAGCGCGGTATTTTCTAGGCCGGGGTAGCGCACAGTTGCGTCGTGGGTGCCAATAGTCCACATACCTGGCACTTCTGGACAAAAACATTTTTGAGCGGGAAACCGTTTGTGAATGCAATGTTTTCATATAATGCAAGATTTCATTATAACAAACACTACAGCCACAGACCACCCAACGGCAGTCATGTATTTTTTTTTTTGTATTCACGTTCTTGCTATCGTCAAAAGCGTTCCCCATTGGTTTTCTTTGGTAGTTTTAACTGTTCGATGCGATCGCTGGAAATACTTTAAAATAAAGATTTTGCTATATATATCGAATAATGGACTATTACCGCAAATATTTCCATAACAGTGTCTTACAATTTTCCAATATTCAAAATTTTTGTTTCGTCTAAAACCCTTTCCCCAAGCATCTCACCCTAGAAGAGCCGAGCACCAGGCCGGGGGAAATCTTACCCATTAAAAAACCAGTGGGTACCCAGCTGCACTGGGGATCGAACGCAGCATGCGAGGCGGATGGTCTACCAAAAGGCCACGCTTCGGTACAAAAAAGGGCCGCAAATGGGCTTCTACCCCACGAGGCGGATTTAGGGTTGCTGGACGGCGGAGCGAATCCTTGACGCGTGTGGGCAACGGTTTGGTGCAAGACCTTTTTCCCAAGCAAATCACCCCAGAAGAGCCAGCACCTGGCCATGGGAAACCTTGTACTCAATAGAAAACCGGTGGGTACCCGGCGGTACTGGGGATCGAACCCAGCACTTCCCGAATGCGAGGCGGATGCTCTACCACAAAGAAACCGCTTCGGTTTCTCGCAGTAAAACCCAGGCTAAGGGGTGGAAAAAAAGACAGCCGTAGCCTTGCTGGAGTTCACCACCAAACCATTAGCTGTGGCTCATTTGTGCAGAGCACGAAGGATCAGATTCCCTCTCTTAACTAGTACGTGAGCAGAGGAGCCGCTAAGGGATCAACCTCTATCACCAGCGTGCTGTATACAAGTTACGTTATGGGTTACACTTGCAATGTCACTTGCACATACATTAAAGAGAAACGGAGCAAGAAGGTTACATTGCGGGAGACGACATTGAATCAAAGGGGAACCAGATTCGTAATTATCGACCCTAACAACTTGAGTACGCTTGCTTAAGTACAACCGAAAAAGTTTGAGAGAAAGACCACAGAGGCCATATCTCTCGAGTTTACAGAGTAGTATTTCATGATTAAGAAGCTCGAATGCTTTGGTAAAATGGGCAAAAATGCCGAGCGTCAAGTTATTAGTTACAACATTCTCTCAATTTTCTTTTGCAACAGCAAAGCAGATATCGCGGGCATGCCCTTTTGAAACGCAGCTTGACTGTCAGTTAATAAGCAATGTTTGGATAAAAACCCATTGACTCTCTTAAGTAATTTTCGAGATGTTTCGAAAACACAGTAACAATAGAAGTCGGCCGATATTCTGTCAACTTGTTGTTATCGCCTCCTTTGAAATTAATGGACACTTGTGGATCTTTCATTCTTGCAGGGAAAATATCTGAAGTGGGCGATAAGCTAAAAATATGGCTTAGATATGGCGCCAGCAAATGCGCAACAAACTTAACCGGCTTTATTTGTAACCCATCAAAATCAACGAAACTCATTTATTTTAGGTTCATTATGACGCTAAAAACTTCCGCACTGCCCGATAAATGGAAAGCAGAAGTTTGAAACTTTGTATTTAGAAGGAAGCCAAGAGCCTCATCGAGGCAACCACTAAGTCTAAAGCCTGTAAACAAAATCACTGAATTTATCTGCCAAAGAAGAATAAGAGAAGGGCAAGCCGTCGATGATAAGCTGACCCAAATGAGCATTTTTGTTCTTATTCAGAAACAATTCATTTAAAAGTTTCCGAACACACTTTCGGACCCTTACTGCTAACCAGGTAACGCGATTGGCTGCCAGATTTGGATCTTCGTAGCTCACTGTTTATTTAGTTGCGATATTTTTTAAAGGCGTTTAGGTGTTCGGGATTTCGAGCGGACATAAACCGTGCCGCAGAGGCAATCCGCTAGGCCGAGGATCGATATCCTGGGACAGCAGCCGAACAGAACACACGCGCGCCCCGCAGCGTCGTCGTCGTTCTAGTCGTACTCACAGTGTCCGTAGCGATACCAACACTAGTATGTCCCTATTTTTGCGCGATCACACGCCAGGTAACGCTGGATGATTCGGGTTACAAACTCGTAGCCGTCCTGTGATTTTTTTGCGACTGTTCAAGGTTTGTCTGTGTTCCTCCGCGACCACCTGCAATACAGGCTATCACTGTAAGGCGATGCCGACCTTTTCTCCACAGCCAATCACAGCTCACTCTTCGTCTGTAATACGAGAACCTAATCCGGAAGTTCTTTCAATCTAGAGACTGGGAAATTATCCTTCTAGCTCGCCTCCCAGGAAGCTATCAAAAACTGCCTACGCAACTAAAGGCGCAAATGAAGTTCATTTAACAGACAGGACTGACTGCAGGTCACAAAGGTTCACCGCACTGCTGCCAGGCGAATGGGGCCGTTTTGAGACAGCAACAAAGTCATAGTTGTTTCTGTTCTAAAACTGCACATTAAAATTGTTGAGAACTTTATATTTCTAAGTGGGACTACTATAATCAAAATTGACCAGGACGTTTTCTACACATTATTTTTTCTCAGATCCACGCGTCATTCAGAAGTACGCATGGGACTCCATGTAACTTCAGGCTCATGTTAAGCCTCTTTCAAGACATTTCAAAATAAAGCGCGCCATGCGACCGCCCAGCGGCATTCGCAGGATGTTTTGCGAGTTTGCTTTACCAGCCACCAGAGGACACCACAACACTCAAAAGCAGCCTGAAATGCCGTTTTTGCTGCCGATGTGAGCGTTCTGTGGGGAAGTGGCTTTCTTGGGTAGCGGCTGAAACACGCTGAGATCATTAGAGAAGACTGCAGTGCGCTGGCAACCAAGTGCACAGTGAACATAATTTGGTTAATGCATGCGGTATGCTTGCCGTAGGTTTTGCCGATGTACTGCATTTTTCCTTCAGGTCAAAGTATATTAGTGGCAGAGAAATTATACATTGAGCGCTCAGTGCACTGCATGAGTTGAAAATTGGCTCCTGTATTAGCTGTTTTTCCAGACCAGGGCAATAGAGCGGTTAACGTGACGGTCTCAGTGACCAAGTTCAAATTATGTTCGGATTCACCGATGATACATGCCTAACTTTCCTGGATTTAAACTGTCACTGGAACAGGAAAATGCGGCAACAGTTTTCATTTCCGCGCCTCTAATTCGCTCCGCGTGGTCACGTGGTCTGGTGGCACCATAAACGTTCCCGCGCATTTCAGGGCGGGGGCGCTCCAGTTGGGGAACGGCTTGCGTGGCGTGCTGCATCATTTATTCTGTGAAAGTCCTTTTAATGCGATAGAATTTAGGTTGTCCTTTTGCAAAAACCTCCGGGTTTTTCCGTAACCAAATTCCCTGATTTGTCTAGAGGGTCGCGACTTCATCAGCACCGCCAGATTTGACAATCTGTGGACTAGAATGTGGGAGTAACTTCCACTGGATCATCGTATGGGATTATACTAACCCGCTCACTTTTCCACCTTATTCCACACACTAATCACCACTAACGCTTCTTAATCCTGCCAGCTATCTTCACTAATCTGCCTTAATCCATTTTCTGGGATGGGCGTACTTCGGAAATAGGGGGGGGGGTGAATATTTTAGAGTGGGCCAACTTCCAAATGCTATCGCATTTTCTTTAAGAATGCGGTTACGAAGGCTCAAGTTTTTGCAATCCGGAGAGGCCACCCCGACGACAAGCGGCGTGCCATTTGGCTACAATGAATAAAGCGGGACATTAGGTGTGCAAACGGTCGACGCTACATAGAGCATTTCCGCCTTGAGGCTAACGAAAAGGGTTCAACTTAAATTGAGCACAATGCAGCGAACTATCGAAAGGAAAATGATAGGCGTAACCATAGGCGTAACGTTAAGAGACAGGAAGAGGAGTGGGTCAGGGAACAAACGCGAGTTAATGACATCGTAGTCGAAATAAAGAGCAAGAAATGTGCTTGGACAGGGCATGTAATGCGAAGGCAAGATAACCGATGGTCCTTATAGGTAACGGAGTGGATTCCAAGAGAAGGCAAGCGAAAGCAAGCCTGACAAAGAGGTGACGGACCTGGCCTCGTATCGTCCTGTGTCACTCATATAGATAGATAGATCAAGAAGAGGAGGGAAATGCAGGGATGTTAACCAGAAAGGGGTTCCGGTTGGCTACCCTGCACTGGGGAAGAGGGATTAGGGGACTAAAAGGAGGAAGAGAGAAGGGAAAAAAGGCATAACACACACACACGCACAACGCTGTCACAATTTGTCACTCAATCCAGTCGCTCGCAAGTAGGCAAAGAGTGCCTTGTATGCCTTGAGGGCAGTCGACTGCTGTGGCCACGGACCGAGGATCTTTTGCTCTGTTAATGGGCGAGGATCGAGACGGTCCAGGGCACAACACAGTGTATGTCTTGCACTCGCAAATGCAGGGCACTCACAGAGAAGATGAGCGATGGTCTCCTCACAACCACAGCTCTCACAGGCAGGGCTGTCGGCCATCCCCATCCGGAAAGCATAGTAATTGGTAAATGCAACACCGATCCATAAACGGCATAACAGTGGTGCGTCGCGACGTTCATATCTTGTGCGGCTAAGCTATGGAGAAGACTGCAAGTGCTCGTTAAACGTGGCGGCTAGAGAAAAGCAAGGAGTTTTCATTAGGAATGGTTGGATTCCGCCCAGATTTGAGTGCCCAAGATAGCGTTTTGGACCTGGTAAGCCACGCTGAACATCAGAGGGCTTTTGGCCCTTCGGCACTGGCCCTTCGGCACTAGCCAGTTTCATTGACGTTGCTAAAGACCATGACAGCAATCTACAAGGACCAAAGCTCAATACTAAATAGTTTGCAAGGCATAGGCGTACAGGGCCATCTACTACGATTCTTTCACTCGTTTGTCTGTGATGGTTCGTTTAAACCACTTCAAGCGTGGAAAGACCGGTATCGTCAAGTGTGCCTCGGGGAAGTGTTCTTTTCCCCACGCACTTTAACGTTGTACATGTAGACGACATTTGTATTTGGTTTACCAGCTACCAAAACAAGAGATTAGCGTTAATAGCACGACAGACGCTACATTCGGTGCAGGATTACCTTCAAGGTATATGATTGTCTGTATCAGGGGAAAAGTTCGGCTTTTTCCTGTTTATAAGTGTTGGAAGACGTTATGACCGGTTGAAGGTAGACTTTGGCAGCTAACACGCTCACCAATGTGGTAACACACGGTTTCTTGGCGTCGTTCTTGACTCCCGTTTCTAGTGGCGACGAGCTGGGGACTCGATTGTCTCATCTCTGCCTTCGTGCTTCATGCCCTGGAGGTTAGACACCTAATGTAACAGCTACCTTTAATATCCCCATCTATTCCACAGTTCTAACGTCTAGAAATTTTGCAACGGGAAAGCCTAAGGATGGTACCTGGAGTTCCGCTGGCGGCCGCGAACAATCAAGACTTTTATGTGTGACTGTCTAAACCTCTCAGCATTGCGGCTTCACAGAGGTTATTAAAGCAGCTTGATCGCTTCGGAGAGGCAGTAACCATAGGTGAGCTCTTATGCAGTGCCTACGAAAGCGGTCTGGGTCTCGGCCTAATTGGCACTTAACACTCTTAATACAAAGCCAGCTGTAAACCCACCTTGGTCATTTACTTGGGTGTCTCGGCAATGCGTTGACCATTCCTCGCGTCCGCGCTAAGCAACGTACTCCTTTGACCGAAACGCGTCCGCTCGTACCTGAGCATTCCAAAACATAGTATTCTTACCATCTGCAAGTTTTAAAGCGAAAGCTTTACTGGCCGCGGACTTGCGATTTCGTCGTGGCGGTGCTCCAAGGAGGCACATGACGTCACAACGCGCGCCTCGCCACGAATATTTCTCTCTCTCTCGCTCCCTAGTCACTACTGCGCAATCGCCACTAGTAGCACCGAGCCACAGGTTTTCCACCGCTGCGCAGCGCCGCGCCTTTCCTCAAAATCCAACTTACAATTTTCAGTTACCCGCCGCGGTGGCTTCGAGCCAGACCGCGGCGGCTGCGTTTTTATAGAGGCAAAACGCTAAGGCGCCCGTGTGCTGTGCGTGTCAGTGCACGTTAAAGATCCCCAGGTGGTCGAAATTATACGGAGCCCTCCACTGCAGCACCTCTTTCTTCCTTTCTTCTTTCACTTCCTCCTTTATCCCTTCCCTTACGGTGCGGTTCAGGTGTCCAACGATATATCAGACAGATACTGCGCGATTTCCTTTCCCCTAAAAAACCATTATTATTATTATTATTATTATTATTATTATTATTATTATTATTATTATTATTATTATTATTATTATTATTATCATTATCAATCTTCAGTTTTCTCTTTTCTCTTTCTCTCCTTCCTTTACCCCTTCTCTTACGGCGCGGTTCGGGTGTTCACCGATATATGTAAGATGGTTATTGCGCCATTTCGTTTCCTCAAAAATCAAACTAAAATAAGTGAGCCGACAGCGTCCATAGAGTTCATTGGAGTTGACAACTTTGCGAAGGCCGTTCATTTTCACGAAAGGAAAGGCTCACAAGCGGCTCCGTGGGTCAGTGGAGACCTCAATCTCGCTTTCATGTACGTGGCGTTGGTCTCCAACTGCAAAAGCCTGCTTTGATTGCGTTCCGCACACTGGATAGGCAGCGCGCCCTCCCTGCCATCGTGGGAGGTGGCATGCAGTTAATGGTTGATCGCAAGAGATTGATCACGAAATGAACGCTGCGGCCTAGCTATTGCTGCAATGCCGCATGTCAGCCACAGCTGTCAGCGCTAATGCATTCAGGCCACATCTCTCTCTCACCACCGCCACATGTATCAAAGCACGAATGAGGCGTCCGCATATCCAGGGAGCCAGTTATGCGCCCTTCCTTTCCTCAAACCCAACAGCCACTGAACACAGTGAACGACGACACCTTTCACTTTGTTTATCCTGGATTAGCTGAGCTAATCCAGATTAATTTTTCTCTCACGGCTCGTGTACAAGATCAGCGGAGCTAGCCCCAGCGACATTTTATATCTCATCTTTGAATACTGCTTGGTCTGTCCGCCTTACTCGAGCCGCGCCCTTCACAACAGCTGAAAGCATCCCCACTGAGGCGGCCTTGCGGAGGCTAAGGTCGTGTTCGGTCCAACCTGCTGTCATCCTGGCAGATTCTAAATCTGCCCTTGAAAGGTTAGAGAGCGGGTTGGTGCATAATCTGCATAACTGAGGCTACTATATGAGAAGGTAAACATGCGGGCCTGTTCCTGTTAATCTAACATATTGGGACTAGCGAACAGACAGGATCGCAGACGATGTGGGAACCCTGCGCTGTCCCGCGTACTCATTCTTCTGCGATCAGGTCTGTTCGCTGGTGTGAATGTGTTTGTTACTCTATGCATTTCCAATGGATAGCCCTGGGCAACGAGGCGGCGGACAACCTCGCCTATGAGTCCATATAAAAAGGTCCCTCAAGATGTGATGAGACGCTTCAGAGAAACAGTCCTCAGCCATTTCAGTTCCGTGTGGTGTCCACCCAACCATGAGCTCTTTTCACTCCGTGTGCCACTGTGGTAGCACAAGAAACCTAACCATGCACAAAGAGGTAGGTGGTGGTAGTGGTTCTTTTTATTAAAATAATAGTAAAAATGAAGGAAAAGATTTTTGCTAGCCCCGGCATCTCCCATCGATACTAAAGCACCTGAGCTTGGGCAGCGGAAATAAAGGATAGCAGGCAGAATGGAGAAATGAAATGAAAGAGGTGAGGGGACAGGAAGAGAGGATAGGGGGAGAAGTAATATATACAAACTATCGCACAAACAGGTACCAAATCAATTTTTACTTACCCACGCTGTAAGGCACGTGCGCCGGATGCTGACATGACATCTGCCTGCAGTTGTGAAATGAAAATGAAAATGAAAATTGGTTCTTTTGGGGAAAGGAAAAGGCGCAGTATCTGTCTCACGTATCGGCGGACGCCTCCACCGCGCCGTAAGAGAAGGGATAAAGGAGGGAGTGAAAGAAGAAAGGAAGAAAGAGGTGCCGTAGTGGAAGGCTCCGGAATAATTTCGACCACAGATGTTCTTTCTTGGGACACCTCAAGAAGTCATCCCGGCTGCTGTCCCACAGAGTTGGAAACTGTTGAACCGTGGCCAAAATAAATCGCTGATGGCCTAGCTCTGTTAGGTCAAGATATACGTAGCGAAAGCGCGAAGACTTCTGCATCGGAAGAGTGCATTCACTATATGCGCCTTTATTGATGGTTAAAATTTGAGCCGTCGTGGCGGCGTGGTAGCATCTCCGCCTCAAACGCCAAAGGCCCTGGTTCTATTCCGAGCCTCGGCACCGGCTTTTTTTATTCGGTGAGTGTGCGGGGGGTTTCAGTGGCTCCCAGAGATAACGCCACCGAATACGTTGGTTAGCGGTAAAGCGCAGGCTCTGTTAAGGCGCGTTTATACTCCGGCGTACCGCGCGCGCGCGCGCTGCACGGCGACGTCACGTCGGCCAAAGCGAGACCCTCTATACTCCAACTGCGCTTGACTGACGACGCGTTCGCGCACTCTGACCGCACTGGCGGAGAATTGGAGGACGTCTCTATTTCGCGCCGAGTGCGCCAGCTGCCGCCGGCACGGCCAGACCGGTTCGGCTCCGCGGCAAGGCGCGCGTTGTGACGTCATGTACCTCCTCGGAGCACCGCTACGGCGAAATCGCAAGTTCGCGGCCAGTAAAGCTTTCGCTTTAAATGTAGAATGTGTCGTCATCTGATCACGATGCCATGCTAGTCGCAGCAACACGCAAAAAATTTGCTGCGGTTTAACAACTGCTGAATCTGGTTAGATATCGAAAGCTGTGGTGTATCGAGCAAGTAGACGCAGCTTGGCGTCTTTAACGTTGAGTCCGTTCGACACACTGAATAGACAGCGCGCCCACCCTGCCTCCTGGCAGGTGGCAGTTAAATTAATGATTCATAGCGAAAGGTTGGTCACCCAATGAACGCTGCGGCATATTATACCGCCCTCTCAGTGGTGGACAACCTCATGAGGTTTCGACCTCGTGAGGTCGACCTCAACCTCAAAATGACCTCGACCTCATGTTATGAGGTGAGGTTGAGGTGAGGTCGGCGATGGCACGAAATTTTGTGAGTGAGGTCAGAAAATCAGACCTCAACCTCACGCGTGAGTTTGAGGTTGAGTGAGGTCTTCATTCAGTGAGGTCGAAATATGAGGTCGAGACGTTTTGCAGTTGTCCCGTCTTATTTCGATCAGTGCCGATTCCAAATCGCGGTTGGAGCGCACCACCGCAGTGTTCATGCAATCACGCTTGGTGTTTGGTTCCCCTGTCTAGACAACCGGATGCCGCAGTCCGCTCTTAGCTTTTGGTGCTGCGCCGTAATGTCCGTGCAGCCCGAGCCTACTGGAGGACGCACCCCTCTGGTCTTCCTGGAAGGAGTGCTGCTGTCACGGCACGCCACCGTCCATCCCACTTGCCTGCCGGTTGGCTCCAACTCCCGAGAGCGCGCAAAGCACATAACTCACGTTGACCTGCGGTAGCTTTGTTTGATGGCGCAAACAAACAAGTTCAGTCCAACAAGCCCGCAATTAATTCGTCGCACCGCATATGGCCCCAAGCAACACTGCTTCGTGTTCACGCTCGTTGCCGGCACTGACGTCATGGTTCTTGCCTTGCACTCGAGTAAAGGCGATCCTGCAGTACATTACAAGCTGACTTAAACTGGAGCAGTCGGCACAGGCGAGAGAATGTGATTCAGGCGGTTCCTAACAAGGACACCTGCTGATGTGATTAAAAAATCACGAAGCCAGAAAAACCTGTATAACACCGTCGTAGCTTTTGATCGGTGTCTTCCCCTTCCGAATCTCACACTACTTCTGTATATTTCCGTTCCGTAATGCAAGCAGATTCAAATATAATTTCACTTTTATATCCTTCCGAACAACCTCTCTTCGGCCTCCGGTTCCTTGTTGCTTCTCGGAAATGCACATATTACGCCGAAAAACCGCCGCACGGGGCGAACGTACCAGCATATCGGTGTTACTGAGGTGAAAAAATGCAAAACTATAATGAATGTAGAGTGATGTGGCAGCTGATTCCTTTTCTTTTTTTTTAATGAAGATATATGACTATAACAGATTACGTGCTGGCGCTGTGCTGCCGAGTCGATGTTTCAAACTTTCTAATATGAAGTTTAATGGGGCGCACTCTTTCTCGATTTTGTTTTTAGTGTGCGATTTCTGTTTGCAGGTTTGTAATCATTCTCTGCTTTTTTTCCCCGTATGGGATCAGTTAGGTTGGCAGTCTGTCTTGCAGACGACCAGGCACTACCCATTATCGCTTCTTAACTATTTTGCAGAGTCCAATCATTCATCTTAAACGCCTTCGCAGAATGCTCGCGCGGTGTTCGCGGGTAAAAAACGTCGCGGATGCCGGCGTACCATTGAATAGTTCAGTTTTGAAGGAAGACAAATGACTGACTTAGAGCAACTTGTCTCAGAATGGTTGAAGAAATGGTACCCAGAATTCTGTTGAGGCGTATGAGTA
Organism: Amblyomma americanum; assembly: GCF_052857255.1. Classification (NCBI taxonomy): domain Eukaryota; kingdom Metazoa; phylum Arthropoda; class Arachnida; order Ixodida; family Ixodidae; genus Amblyomma; species Amblyomma americanum. The sequence goes on along the minus strand of NC_135506.1, from coordinate 2,446,767 downwards.
TTTAGGAAGTGTTTTCTTTTTCGCGGTAGGAGGAGGAGGGGGGCTCAGAAAAAGACTTCGCTACGGCGCAGTTTGAGCATAGAGCCGTGGTGCTCTTGACAGAGAGAGCGGTTCACGCTGCCCACTCTAGACCAGCTGTTTTGACCCGTGTGATTATAATAGTCGGCGCACTGTTCAAAGGCATAATCTAGCCCTTTCTTGCAAAATGCCGCTGTATCACCGAATCATCGCAGAATTCCCAGGATTTCGAAACCAATACCATCGCCACCTGGATGGAAGTGGCGGAAACGGGGGAGGGTCTTGACCTCTTCGCAGAGGCAGTGTCGCATTCCATTAAGTCTCATACTTAATTATTAGCTGCAGATATTCCTGTTTTCCTGCACATTAATTGTCCTCGGTTGGCGAGTAATGTACAATATTTAATCAATCTTCTGGCAACTTTTAATTGGGTAGCGGCATATAAGAATTCCTCAGACTCATAAAAATAAACTATTAGCATCATCATCATCATCATCGCCATCATCTCGACGGTCAACGGCATGACTCTTTGCATGATTGTTGCACTGTCACACATGAGAACTGGCGCGGCTATTTGTTAGATAATCCGAATGTCAGTAATGTGGACCGGGTTGTGGGCACTCTTTGTAATGCGTGGTGGTGGGGGTGGTGGCAGCAGTTTATTAAAATAATAAAAGAGAAGGATAAGATTTTCGCAAGCCCCGGCATCTGCCATCGATACTGAAGAAGCTGAGTCTGGGCAGCGCAAATAAAGAATAGCAGGCAGAATGGAGAAATGAAATGAAAGAGTTAAGGGGATAAGAAGGGAGGATAGAGGGAGAGGTAATATACACAAAATATTTACATGATAAGAAATGTGTCATGCGCGCATGTATAGTAATGTGGGATCCATATGGATCTTGAAATGCGGATGGGAAGGGGGTGGGTGCCTGGTATGACGTGAAATTACATCTTTGTCACGTGACTAGGTGTGACGTCATATTACATCGTCGTCACGTGACTAGGTTTGACGTCGCATTACATCGTTGTTACGTGACCTGGCATGATGTCACACTCATATGATGGCATCACCAACTATACTAATTAGTAATAACATTGCCTAATTACCATAACTAGGATTAGTTATGTGACGTCATCATCTTCGTCGCGTGACTCTACGAATTGTAACGTCACATGCTGCCGTTTCTTGCGGACAATTTTTTGCTGATATGACCTTGAAAGTGAACCACCTAATGTTTTCGCATTATTAAAAGGAGCATCTCGCTTCTGCACAGACCAATAAGACGCGCCTCTGTTGGTGTACTACAGTTGCAGCTCGTTAAGTGTTTTCGAAGGCAGCATACAAAGGACTGAAAACAGCGTTTCCTGGGAGACAAAAGTTTTACCTACGTTGAGTCCTTTCGCTATGCCGGATAGAGCTAGAAAATCGAAATATACTTATATGCATCTGCGTAGCCGTCACATTGGAAAGTACATCAGCTACCAGTTTCTTCACATTCGCTAACTATTGTCAAGTCTAAAAAGAGTATCGTAATACCTTCCCTCGCCCTCCCAATTTCTGGTAGATGGTGTAGAAAATCCGTGTTTGTCAATTGCCGGTTGGTGCGTGAATGAGCCAGAGGCTTTCAATACGAACAAGTATACGCGAAGCAGGTTTCCGAACGCTGACACGATGAAGTACCATCCGACGTTCAGGTGGTAACCGCGTATGGGACACCCCTAAGTCCATTAACTCTCTGTGGGTTCATCCCAGATTATAAGCTTCTCCTACTGTGTGCACATCAAATGTGTCTGTACACGCCTTATTAAATAATACCATCATCATTTTGGCTTTCCTGTCTCACAGGATTCTCAGAATTGTTTTTAAGTTAAAAACGTCTTAATCGCTTTTTTTGTTGTTGGTTTGTTGTCTGAGGTCGAGCAGCCGACCACAACCTCGAAATTTGAGGTTGAGATGAGGTTGAGTGAGGTCGCCAGTGGCCTCAGGAAAAGTGAGATGAGGGCGTCTCAGGAGACCTCAACCTCAACTGGTGATGTTGAGGCTGAGTGAGGTCGGCAAATTTTTTTTGAGGTTGAGGTGAGGTCGGGATTTCTGAGGTCAAATGCCCACCTCTGCGCCCTCTACGAGCGAATCGAAAGGTCAATGGTGAAGGGGTGCGACACCATGATGGACAGCATACTGGTAAGGCCTATAGCCACACTTGACCTCTGGCTCACTTGAAGGTCAACCGGCAACGCATGGCGAAATCGACTTTGCCTAGCGTAGTGAAGCTTTCGTTTCAAAAATTATATCGCATTTCTCGCCCGCTCCTGTCCACGGACCTAGCGCCGACCTGACAGACCGGAAGAGTGCGTCACGTGACGCCTGTTGCGCGGGCAAAAACAGGTCCGTGGTCCGTCGTCTGTGTGGCTCAGTCACCGCGTCCCGAATTCCCCGAGCATACCTGCATATTCTCACAACGCGGTCACTGCATGAATGCTAAACGTATCGCGATGGCCACGCAGTTAGGTCGACCGTTTCAGAAGACACAGTACTTACCCGCGCTTTCGCACTTGCCTCGTAGGTCGTTCTATGCCCCCCAGCACTGTATATATGACGCAGGCCGGCATTTTTAATGCCCGATGGGGAACGAAGCAGGCTCTACACTCCACAGCGGCACAGCTCTCGACACACGTCGTGCACATCGCACACAGCGCTTCTCAGCCCAGCTGCTTCTTTTCCTCTCGCACTTAACTGCATCCGTAGAGAATTAAGCAATGGTGCCCAGATGGCTTCCTGCACATGCAGGAGCATGACACGGACGTGCTGAAGCACTCGGAGAGGTTACATAGCCCGCGTGCTGTACATGACGCAGATGAACTTCGTAGCGTTTGGCAGCCCGACGAAAGACGGCGCCTGATACCAGCGCTTGAGAGTACGCGCAAACAGGTCCCGGTGCGAGAGTATCGCGGTGCTCGGCTTGCTGTTTGCGTCATACGGACGCTTGATGACGTCACCCTATTTTTCTTGTCATCGCTGGGAGTTTCTGTCCCATCTGCGAGTACACACACACAGAAATCGTCGGCTTCTCTCGTAAAGGGACTATAGACCTTCCCAATAAGGGCTCCCTGGGCGTCGCCATATTGCTCGCTCTGTTGTTGCCGGCACCCCACGCTAGCACAAAAGCCGCAGCGGAATGCGGAAAAGACATACGCGTTGTCACAGTAATTCAGGATTGGTCGACAGGGTTGTGATGTTACACGTTGAGCTGTAGATTGAAAATGATTAAAACTCGAGTTTGTGACTGTGAGGTCGTATCATGACTGAAATGTCATTATGACTTGTAAGGATGTGAAGTAAATTAATACAGCTTAATTATTAAAGCCTATGTTTTGGACCTAATTTATAAAAGTTCCGTTTTCGGTAAAGGCAGCCTCTTTGTGACTAGAGCACGGTTATCTACCAATGCACTCCAAAAATCAAGGTCAGAAAGCACAGCTTTCCGGCCTCTGTGTCGCTCTTCAGACCCACACGCGAATCGCCGACGGCCCGGCCGAATGCATGGAGGAGCAACGACCTCTTCCGAGCCCTTCGCGACGCGCCCAGGGGGGCACCACCGACGTGGTTCGCCTGCGCTGTTTTCGTATGCCACGGGCAGATCGAACGCGTGCCCGTCCGCTTATCGCGCCCAATGCGTGCACGCACAGGAAAGTGCTCCCTGCGAACTCTTCTTTGATCTCTTCTTTCTCTGCAGCCTGCACTTGGAGCGTGCGCGTACTCTTGGTGCAACTTCGGCTGCTGTGGTTCGCGTGGCGGGACTTGTCGGAGAGCGATAGTTGTACATCGCCAGGCACGTACCTGAAGTAGCCCCGAACAGCGTCGGTCCAAAGCAAGGAGACAGGAGGAACACACCGGAACATGGATATGTGGCGTCAACCAGTCTGAGACCGGGACGAGGGAAGCACTGGCTGATTTATTGGCAGAAGTGCCAGGGAAGCGTCAGCCAGGACCGAGGCACCAGACCGAGGCGGGAGCCTGTCTCCTTGGTAACGTCGGCGGCGGCCGGTGCTGCTATATACGACAGCAGGCCTCCCGCTAGTAAAGGAGGCCGGTGAGACGTGTGGCTCCTGAGGAGTGGCAGGGGGAGGTAGCAGGGCAGTGCACTGAGGAGAACGCCCTCTTAAAAGCTGGCTTCAGGCGCTCGTTAAAAATGGAGTCAGCGCGTCCATTCACTTCGCCGAAGAACTTCAAACGGGGTTTGATGGACGGAACGGGAAGCGCAGCAGTGGTTTGCGGACGGAGTTTCGCCGCGCAAAGACATGAGTTAAGTCGCAAGTTCCGGCGGCACGTGCGAAGGTGGAAGGTGTCGTGGGACAGGAGCTTGGAGGTGACGGCAAAATGCGCGAGCTGTGTCACATAGTCGATAGGGCCGGTGCTTTGAGACGAAACAGTGACGCAGAAAAGCTCACCGCGAAGACGCAGGGGAGAGCCAAAGAATTTCTGCGTGAGTGCAGAGGAGATGTCGCTTCAATATGGACACTATATGTTAGGGGCACGAGGAAAAAGCGTGGGGCCAGTGCGCAGGAGCAGGACAATAATCGGAGGGAGGGGCGTTACTGTCCCGCGCCGGTGCACTGCTATAACCCCTATGCCCTGAACCGATAGCGTCAACCTATTGTAAACGTCTGCAATGTAGCACGGAGGCTGAGCAGATTAACTGGTAGGGATGCAGTCCAGTGAGTAGTATCGGATTGTGCGTCCTAACGTGTAATGCACCTTTTTCTCAGATGTGACGACGTATTCTGGCGGGTGAGTGAAAATTCATCTGCTAACCAGAAAATAGGTTGAAAAAAAAAACAGACTTGCACGAAACGCGTTTCAAGTAATCGATTTCTTCTCATCGTTACATATTCTTGTCATTTTTAAATAGCCGATTATTTTTTTAAACGGTTACATTCCGGAAAATTCAGTTACTTTTTTCTGTAATTTATTATTGTTAATCAGTTCCTTCTTTCCCAAAAACGATTTGTAAAACATGGTACTGTTTTGAGACCCTCAGCATGACGGCAAACACTGGCGATGGCAACGGAGCGACAACGGACCGGCTGCGAAGTAGCATCGGGCGCGATCTGTCCGGAACACACCCGGGTCTCCGCCGTCTTGTGCGGCAGTTCTCCACTCGAGAAATACCACGTGACCGCTCTGCAGGCACTCGCCGTCCTGTCGGATGGCGCCGTGAATTGCCACCACTGCACCCAACTCGGTGGCATCCACACAAGGCAGCACGGAGAAACAACGAAGCGCGGCGCTACACAGAGGGGCCTCTGCATCGAATCATTGCGCAATGACGACCTGGAGCCCACGTGTTCGCACGCTGTAATACCGCCCTTCCCACTGAGAGAGTATTAGTGTAGCTGCTGATCTCTTCGCGAAGAAATGCGAGAAAATTAGCGACGACAACTTCTAGAAAGAATTCCTCCTGAAAATTAACAAGTAACAAAATATCAAGCAAGCCACAGTAGTTCATTACCCCAGTTACATAACCGAAGAGCTCCCGGCACTATCGGGGCTGCAACCCAGCACTTGGCGCTCCCTCTCCTGTTACCACCGTTGCTGTTTTTTTTTTTTCATGCTGAGGCGAATCTTTTGCTTAAATCGAACTGTCACCTGGAGTTATCCGTTGATCACTTCCAGTCGGAAACTCAGAACAGCCTATCTGTATTTCGCTTTCTCTAGAGCCCAACACCCTGTTGTCCAGAAATCTGCGATTCGGAGGTGCGCCCACATCATTTCGGCTTACAGCAACAATCTCGTGCTGATTAGGCTGTTCGGCTGAAGTTGCGCTCTGACCTCGCGCTTCAGCTCACCATGGCGCTTTTTCCCAGACAGCTGTCTTCCTCCGCTCTGGCGGTTATCCTTCACCAACCACCCCGACAGAGGGTTTTTTCTGGTTCCTCTGGTACGGTGACATGAGAGCTCACTGCTTTCTTCGCGAGCTGAGGTCATAGTCTCCCCCGACAGAGGGTCTTTTCTGGTTCCTCTGGTACGGTGACATGTGAGCTCACTTCTTTCTTCGCGAGCTGAGGTCTTAGCCTCATTCACAGAAGTGGGATCTGCCCCAGCGCTAGAATCGACTTCCTCGGTTTTGATCTCGTTGCTAGCGCTTGCTAGCAAACCGGTCTCGCCAGTTTGTTCTCTGCAGTGCTACGGCAACTCAGAGCCTGGACTCGGTGACCACTGCATTTTGTCTTCACTGTCATGACAACATTACTCTCTAAACTGCTCTGAAATTCTTGCCAAAATGACGCAGCGGTCATTTTTCTTTTGTTACCGAAACACCGAGGATTCTGCTTCAGGCTGCTGTTGTTTCGACCCTGGCAATCTGCTTTCGTTACCAAAATAGCATGCTGTTTTGAGCCCTAATTTGCTCCTGATGGTACCAAACTGCCCACTGCCATCACTTCGATCTTTCGATTCGGGTTCTACACGAATGCCAAATACCGGAAAAGAGAGCGTTTAGCTGTCTCATAGTTGCCTGCATCTTCATCAGGCAGGCGCGCTTATACGACGCCGACATCACCAGGAAAGATTGCCGCCGCTATCAGCGACCAGCTGTCCTGGCCTAGCTCCTTTTCCGTACAAATATGCTCGAAGTTGGCGACAAAACTCCTGAAATTGTCACGTCTTCACGAAAGTCTCAAACGAGCTCTAGCTCTTTGCCATTTCAGCAACTGATTGAACTTTACGCGTGAGCTCCTGCTCCTCTCGCATGCTTCTGGTCCCTCAACTCTATAGCTGCGCCCGTCTCTCACGAAGCTTCACCTCCCGTTCTCTTTTTTTTTCTCTCCTCACTGAGCCTTTGCCCTTACTGGTCCTCCAGAAGTTCCTGATTCTCCTTTACCTTACGGTCTTTCCAATCGAGAGCCACTTCCCAAGTCTCGTCTGCCTCCTCGATTGTCACCTCCTCCACCCGCATAACATCCAAAATCGCTTCTTTCGTTTAGTGGGGTCTACTGAAGTGCCCAGTTCTTCCTAAATTTCTAGAAGGTCCTCTACACTGAACTTCCCCACCGCGCGGATCACACCTCGTGCCGCTGATCCCGCTGATCCCTCAGCTCGAGGCGAACAAAACCCAAACCGCAAAAATCCACACCTAACATATCTGTCTGTGCTAGTGCGGTCTGGCGCAATGAGCGGCAAACATCGGGCACTCAACCTGCCGAGGTATAGCCTACGCCGTCAGTCCTTGCGCTGCCGGGGTCCGTTGGAGCCGGTGACTTGACGTGTCGGTCCTATAGCTGCCGTCCAGTTGTTGGAATACAGGTAACGTGGTTGGGCCAGAGAAGGGACAAGTAAGTGGGAGACGTGGTTAGGATGAAGAGTCGAGACAACATTACGCAAACTATTCACGTAATGGTTGGATTATCAGTAAAAACTAGAGGAGAGAAACGAGGGAGGTAAGAGAGCCCCGAGAGGAACTGCTTAGCACAGTGAGTGAGTGAGTGAGTGAGTGAGTGAGTGAGTGAGTGAGTGAGTGAGTGAGTGAGTGAGTGAGTGAGTGAGTGAGTGAGTGAGTGAGTGAGTGAGTGAGCGTACGAAGTAGAAAGGAAGGTGCACGGGCTTGTGACTGGCGTGTTAGCGCCACCAAACTGCCGGTGTGCAGGAGGAAGAGGAAAAGAAGGGTGGATAGAGATAGATAAAGGAGGAGAAGGTGGAGCGGAGCCGCAGTCCTGGCCGTCGTCCTGCCGAGAGGTCTGGAGATGTCCGTCAAGGTCCGAGTCCTCCAGGAACTTCAGGAGAGATCGGAAGGCCTTGGGGGCTTTGTGTCCTCACATAATGAAGAAGGACATTCTGGCGGGCTAGTTGGTTCATTCTTGTTAGCGCAGTTTATACCCTTTCTGTCCCCACATCACTGCTCTTTTTAAAGCGTTCCTCATACCCAGGTCCATAGAATAGGACAACAGTCTCTTCAAAAGTGTCCAAGGGGCTGGACGCACGTGATGTCTTATGCGGGTGGGGGGGGGGCACAGAAGGTTGCGACACCGGTGCCGTCTTGCAGCAGTGCCCCCGCTGGAATCGGGCGATGGCCCGGTTCAGCCTGGAACCCCCTTTTCAGGAAGTTTACCTTACCCTGAGGAGGGTGTCGTGTCCTTTCTCTGCCTGCTGCCTCCGTTATCAGCACAGGGAATACGAAAACCTTTGTCTACCCACGGCGTCGTCTGGCTGTCGCAGTCGACGCGCGATTGCCGAGCCTCGCCGAAGTAGCTCGCCAGCGAGAATGGAGATGATCCCCTGCTTTACTGTTGTCTCCAGCCGACACCAGTCCGTCGCAAGTATGCCGGCTTTGCTGACAGCTCTCGGGTCTTCCGCCCTCATGACTCGTTAGTCGGAGGGCGATCACAAAACGGAGAGTTTCCAAGAGCCCTGGCATAGCAACCCTCAATCTTTCCCCGTGTCAGGGTCTTTTCCAGCGACATCCTCTCTTCTCATTAGGTGGCCGAATTGAGCTTTAACACAGACACAGAGATAGTGGCAGTACGAGCGAAGATTCTCATGCCATCGCATTACGCCCTTAATGTGGCCTAGGCGTTCTCAAAGTGTTTTTATCACTGTTTTATTGTCCCTTTTTCTACCTTTTTTCTATACTCTCTCATTCCACGCTATTCTCTTCTTTCGCAGTCTTATTTACTCGACATTCTATTATCTCCTTATCTATTCTCTCTACCCGCTCCGGTGAGCGGCCTTCAAATCCCGAGCATACGTATAGCCGACTATATACGTGTTACCACGTGTAGTTGGTACCCCCGTCTGCGTTAAGGCGCGTACCGCCGCTGCGTCACCGAAGGATCAACAAGTTTCCTTCTCGGAAGAGGCGGCGGTGGAATCCGTACATTTAGGTGTGCATAGGCGACTGCTCAAGCGCGCTGACGTCACTGTTTACCGCCGACCAACACAAGGCGCTGCCGACCGCTTCACGGCATGCAGGAAAAGAGCTGACAGCGCGCCGTCTGCTAAGGTACGGAGAACTCGCAGAGCGCCTTCGTCGCGAGCCCGTCACGGCAGCATGGCGGTAAGCCCCCAGTCTTTACTTTGAATACCGTTATCAATACACAGGCTAAGCTTTGTTGTCAAAGCAGGGTAGATTATCATGTTAAAGAAACTGACAAGTTATCTTCACGTTGCGCTTCTGATAACGAAGTGGCATCCAGCGATGTTTGTCTGAAGCCAAGTTAGCAGATAGGAGGTGCTTAGAAATAAATTAACACGAGTGGCTCGTAGTGTATGTGGGAAGCTACGGCTGATGATGACTAAAACACAGGTGCTACCCCATGTGTTACCTTCCACAAATCGTGATTTAGCGTGAGCGTCTTCTAAGTTGCACAGCTCTACGGACATATTATAAACTCGTGAGCCGGTTTATAGCCCTTTGTGGGAGACTGACAAGTGGCATGAGTATAGTCATGTAGCTGCCACATGGACACTATTGTCAAGCACGTTTTTTTCTCATTACAGAATTTTAGAATAGGGGGACTCCATCGGGTAAAGGGATGGAGGAATAGCGGGGCACCCGTGCGCATGCTGGCAAGAATAGAGCCCTTCGGATTACTGTCCTCCGCATGCGCACTGACGCCTCGATAACACCCTGATCGATAGAGTCCAATGTCCTTAAACTAGTTATTGACACTTCTTCACCAGCGCGAGGACAGATCACAGAAAGAAACGAAGACCACCAAACGCTGAACTTCAACTTGTAGCCTGAAAGCTTGTCCTATTCGTTACTGACTCTCTTCTCTTCAAATTCAGCGAAAAGAACCAGTGCAAAATTTAGGGGTTCGAAACGTTTTCGGAAATTACACAAGAGTGTTCAGTGTTAAACGTGCCAAGGAGAGCCTTGGCGTCATTTCATTAGAGAAACGCAGGGAGATCCTAAGGCTGCAATTTCTTCATATTTTTCATTATTGTACAGGTCAAATGCATAATCAGTTCTTTATTCCTCCTGATTATGTTTCTTTACGGCGAAATGTCAATGTCAATAAAATTAGAGAAAACAGGTGTAAGACTAAGATTTAACATGACATTTTCCCCCGGACAATACCGGACATAAACCGGTTACCCCAAAATGTCGCCACCATTAACGGAAATGATCACTTTTTTCGCTGCCTCTTTTGTGTGCAGTGCACGAGCAATTATGCATAAATAAATTTTTCTCGAATTCAAAGTATGTTCTCCTGTAATTGCTAAAGCCTGTGGAGCGCTTCGACCACCTGGGGATATTTAACGTGCACTGACATCGCACAGCACACGGGCGCCTTTTGCGTTTCGCCTCCATCGAAACGCTGCCGCCGCAGTCGGGTTCGAACCCGGGTACTCCGGATCAGTAGCCGAGCGACCTAATACCGCTGGCGTTTCCGTCTTCTGTGATGGAAAGTATAAAATTAATGCGCTCTAAACCAGACAGGTACAATTTTAAAATTATTGTACAGACTGCTTGCATTAAAGTTTAGGAGAATAATGTTTGTTCATGCTTTTGTACCGTGAATGTATCGTGTACGAAAGTGCGCTTTGTGCCGCTCTAAGCAACGCTAGCATCCTTGGGCAGCGCTCGAAGGTCCTCGAAATCTCGATCCGCGCTGCTCCGTCGACTCCATGATAGAGTATTGACTCGATGGCCGTTGAAGCTGCCCGTGTAGCAGCGCTCGATCGCCTTTGAGTCGATAGACTATCCGTTCGAGGGCCTTCGAAGTGTCCGGGTGACAGGGTATTTTACAGCGAAGCTGCATACCTCTACCGTCTAAGGAAATTGACGTGTCGTCGGCGTCATCAGCAAAAAAAAAAAAAACCCAGGCTAAAAATTCAATGCTGCTCCGAGTGGAAAAGTACCCAACAGCATAAAAATGGTACACCATGCTGATAATAAAGCAGTCGTAATGTTAAAAAAAGTTAAGAAAAGAAGCAGAAAAAATTAAAAACATTATAAAATAAAAAATGAAAAGTACATAAATATAAAGTTCATTAAAACAAAAATAAAAACGAAACTGTAAATGGTAAATCTCCTTTGAAAACACGCATACAGCTCAGTACTCGTTTTCGTTAAGAAAAAAACAAAAAGCAAGGATCAAAGGCACATGATGGATGATAAGGTGCGTTTGAACAATGGGAACACCGTTTCACTAATGCAACTCAACCAACCCCCATTCATGGTTCATGCATTGATTTAACCTTAGCAAAGAGTATCTCTACAGTTAGAACTTAAAATCTCAGTGTATATCGTACTCACCATAAAGCAGTCGTGAATGTCATTGTGAAGGAATAAAGGGTAATATAAGTACATTTGACTTGTCTCTGGTTTAACTTTTTGTAGAGCCATGTGTGTGAATTTTCAAGTGACGTCGCAATGGGTAATTGGGTGTCATTTTACACCTTCTTTGTTCAACCACCTTCACAGCGTGGAATGGAGCCACATTTTTTTTTTTTTTTACATGAGTGGAGCTTTCAGCTTTGTGTTCAGCTACATGACACACTGCTCTGTGAGTGATTGAAAAGTGCGGGCTCCCATCGTTTTATGTGGCAACAAATTGTTGCCCCTTTCCATTCTTTCTGGCTTCACTCGCTCGCCTTCCTTTCTTTCTCTGCGGCGTGGCCACTTCCGCCGCCGCGATGTCCCTCGCGTGCACTTCACCGGCGTCCACAGAGGCCCGCATTCAGCGATCGCTTTTTCATGCGCGATGCATTTGGTGAACTGCGCTGCGACAAAGCGCCGAGCCGTTTTGTGTAAGCGGTGAAAGCGCGAGCAGGACAGAAATGCACGGAAGCGGATGCACGAAGCCCGCATCGATTCATGGAGCCTGCCTCAGTCCCCTGCAAATACGGCTGAAGGTCAAAGTGTGACCCGTCCCAGGCATGCGAGGCGAGAAGGCGAATTGAGTGGCAGCACGGGATCTTCTTTAAACGGTCACGTGAGCTTTTTTAAACGGTCACGTGCCTAGGTTCAGAGGAAACTGAAGAAGAAATTAAAGGTTTGGTTTATGGGGGTTTAACGTCCCAAAGCGACTCAGGGCTATGAGAGACGCCGTAGTGAAGGGCTCCGGAAATTTGGACCACCTGGGGTTCTTTAACGTGCACTGACATTGCACAGTACACAGAAATTAAAGGATAGAAAATTGAAATTGTTTTTTGGGAAAGGAAATGGCGCAGTATCTGTTTCACATATCGGCGGACATCCGAACCGAGCCGTAAGAAAAGGAATAAAGGAGAGACGGAAAGAAGAAAGAGGTGCCGTAGAGGAGGGCTCCGGAATAATTTCGACCACCTGGGGATCTAATCTTTTAACACCCGCCGTGGTGGCTCTGAGGTTAGGGCGCTCGGCTACTGATCCGGAGTACCCGGGTTCGAACCAGACCACGGCAGCTGTGTTTCGATGGAGGCGAAACGCTAAGGCGCCCGTGTGCTGTGCGATGTCAGTGCACGTTAAAGATCCCCAGGTGGTCGAAATTATTCCGGTGTTTTGTGTTGCGACTGCAGGAAGAATGAACAGGAAAGTGCACGGGCCTGCCCACTGGCTCAAGCTGAGCCACAATCGGTGCCACGTGCCGACAGTAGGAGAGTTGAAAGAGATGTCTATAGGAGAGGAAAGATTGAAAGGAAGGACGAGCGTCGCAACAACCGCGTCATCTGAAGAGATGACGTCGGTTTAGCAACACATACCCCCGTTAGCAAGTAGCCTCACCACATGTGTGAGAGCTCCTAGATCCCAGTCCCATAAGGTCAGGAAGCCACCCTGCCCCCCGACCGGCCCGGGGAACACCACTGCGGCACCTCTTTCTTCCTTTCTTCTTCTACTCCCCCCTTTATCCCTTCCCTTACGGCGTGGTTCGGGTGTCCACCGAGATATGTGAGACGATTACTGACTCATTTTCTCTCTTCAAAAACCAGTTTTCAATTTTTAATCGGTTGTTGTTACTCTAACTTCCTGCCCAGAGGCGCAACCAGTGGCTTCCGAGTGGGAACACCGTTTACAAAGGTACCAGAAAGCAATGCTAGCTACGACTGCGGCTATCATTCTTACTGCATGCTAATAAATCTCTACACTTGAAACTGAAATCACGAACTTGCACGCAGTCCCCTTGTGTTCGCTCTTACTGCAGCTCCAGTGGCGAGTTTCATTAGTGCGCAGTAAGAGTGGTACCAGCCACAGGACAATACCAATCCCGTCTACGGCGCTTTTGTTATGGAGCCACAGGATGAGGCTGGTCCTTTCACAGATGTGGCCAGGATTTCAATTTTCTCAACACGAGCTCGGCCTCTGCATTTTAGTCTTGAAGACTGTTGAGCTGCAGGCAGTAAAAAGTACACAACCTAAACCAGCTGGAAGTGTGGCGTCATAAGCGAATTTTGAAGATATGAAATCATGTGAAGAAAGATGTTTTTGAGCCCACGGGTGTCGACGGAGCGACAAGAGTCCACAAAGCTGGCTAGAATGACCCCCTTGGTCTAATAGCGATACACAGAACGAGTGATGGTACCGTACAAAAAACTATGGGTACGCTTAATAACTGTGCTACACGCGTATGCCCGAATGACATTCGTGCTCGACGGACTCCGGCCGTGCCACACGACTCTCAGGTATCAATGAACGTAAACTCGAGAATGACCAAATCCGCATATATCGGCATTCATCCATAAACGCTGTCGCGTCATGCCATTAAGGCGGAGCTTAATTGTCTACTGCAATTTTTTCTTCTTTCTTTTCCATTTTTATCGTTTCAAGGTCAGAACTTAGGCTGTCGTATTAGAGGCGGTTCCGGATTATCCTCAAGTTAGCACAGAATCTCCAGCACCCTACACGCACGAAATGTGTTTTTCCCTTCGTCAAGGGCGACCAGACAAGGCTTTTCTGTAGACGGAATGTCCCGATAGCCTTGACACTTGTATGAGTGCGGAGAAGAAATGTCATCTTTAAATGCGCGTCCCTGCTCATTGGCCCTTCCTTGATATCATGCCGAGAATGGACGTGGGAGATGGACGCAACACTGTCCGACTGGCGTTTGTATACCTCACTCGGTAAATAAGCAGAGGACAAACAAAGAACAGCGTAAACAAAAAGTGGTGGGTGTTTAATGTCTTAAACCGAGCAGATGTGCGTGAGCAGGTGTTCATTCCTCAATTGGAGGGGACAATTAAGCTCCGCCTTAAGGGTGTGACGCGAAATATTTAGTGGGTTAATGTCCATATATGCAGAAATGTTAATTCTCTACATGCTTACCATTCATAGATCGCGGCGAGTCTTCACATTACCACCGCACGATTCGCCACTCCACTGGCAGGTGCATGGCTGTTTCCATCACAGCCACCGGTAGGGACTGCGCGACCCATGCTGTTCTTCCCGAGGAAGCTCTTGCGACCAATCATTAATATAACTGACACCTGCCTCCCATTGGCTGCAGCTTGCGCGACGCTCCTCCGAACTTACCCGAGCTTATCCGGGTTAGTTCGGAGCGTAATAGAAGACAGGATGACAAGATTCTTGCTCTGGTTTCGTACGTCTGAAGTAGTGCTTTCGCAATAAAACCTGAACGGGCATAAACAGGGCTTCAAGACGGACCAAAGTCCCCTTCACAGCCTTCATTTTGCAAGCTCCCATCGGCTGTTCGCTGCGACGGCGCGCTGCAGTTGGCGTTGTGTGCGAACGAGCATGAGTTTTCTGCTGGGTTGGTTGTGAACGAGGCTACCTGTAGCCTTACGTATACTCGTTCCCTTCTTTTTGTGCAATCATTTCTTGCCGTCCCTACTCTTATGGTATACTATGAGCCGTACTTGTCAGCGCTCGTGTTGTGATTGTCTCCGCTGACGTCCTGTCTCTGTGCTGTTTTCACAACTTGATACCGCTGTACACATTGGTACACGGACGAAGACATTCTTTCCCTGTTGGAGAGGACAGCCTTTCGCCTCACGTTTGAGGCGGCATAACGCTCAGGTGCTCGTTCTATACTAAGTCCGCTAGTTGTAGTACAAGTATGAGGCCGCTCTGTTTAAAGGAAGCTGTAATTGGCGCATCATAATTGGCAATCTCAGGATCTTTAACGCACTCTAAAACCCTTGGCCGGGCCGTTTTCGCGTTTTAGCTGAAACCCATTGCAGTCGCTGCAGTTACTTATCGATCCTGGTACCCCCAGCAACGACGCTGTGATGAGGAGCAATCTGTAAACGCCAAGCGCTAGCCGTTCAACTACCCTGCACGGTGAAAAAAACGAAAGCGTAGAGACGCAAACCACCTAAATTTGGCTGCTTTCTCCTTCCATACAGCCTCCATTCTCCGTTCACGCCGAGATCGCACGAAAGAGAGCGCAGCGGTATATACGCCGGCCCTTGCGTTGTTGTGTTTCGTGTCTCTCTTCGGCCTGAAAGGCGTAGAAATGCCGTTTTCCTCCATCTCCTCGACTTTACATCGTATAAAGACGCGAAAGAGTATTTCCCACTCATCCGTCCGCTTTTCCTCTTCGACGGTATCGGCGTATACACGCCTGCTTTTTCCTATCAGGGAGAAAATCTCCGGGTGCGACAACAATAGGAGACGCCAGCGACCTCCATGGCTGCCATCGCGCCGCGCACACACCGCATGCATTCGGCCATATGTATCAGGGTTAATTACGTCCCTGGCCAAGAGAGAGATGCGTAGCGGAGAAGAGGTGACGGAACGCTCGATGCCATGCTTAACGACTCCCCTCCCCTCCCTCCAATCCCTGAGTATACCGTTAGCCCCAGGCCGAAGCTCAATGTGACACCACCACAGACGTAACACGGGCCTCACTATCTTTGGCGTAAAATGAGCGCTCCAAGAATCGTTCTACATTCCATTTCATAGGCTCTGGGGAATGAAAAAAAGGAATGGTAATTTTCACTTCACTTTCTTTATTTTCACTTCGGATATTACAAAATGTTTGCAAAAACTGCTGGGCCAATAGCCGTAGCTAGTATAGGCCCAATGTACCCATTTTTTATTACAGCAACAGAAGATGCCAACATGAAACTCGGTTACAAATTATCAGTGAACAACGTAATAGTGAGCAACACTCAAGAGTAGACATAAAAAAATTAACAAACATAACCCTCAAACTTCGAAATGTAGAAGCGCTTAGCCATTTTGATTTCAAGCGGTACACTATTCCATACTTTCGCCGCGCAATATTGAATTAGCCGCTGGCCATAGGCGTTTCGGGTAACAGGGTAATTAAAATAATATTGCTTGCATTTCAAGTATTCCTGTTAGGCAACATAAAAATATTAATTGAAAGCGGGTAATTATTTGCATAATGTTATTTACCACCTTTGTGATTCTAATTTCATATAACAAAGGAACTGAAAAATCTGCAACCTATTGAACAAAGGAGCACTGGACTGATACCTGTTCGAGTATGTTATTACTCGTAGTGCTCTTTTCTGCAAAGAGATAATTTGATGAATGTAAGATCTGTATTTACTAGCCCATGACTCGCAGCAGTAGGTCAAATGCCAATAAAAAGGGAAAAATAAATGATGTTCAGCACAGATATGTCCAGCTACCCCCTTGTTCTATATATAGATTGTAACAAGCTGAAGCAAGCTTGGAGCACGGGGTATCAATATGTTTCTGCCAATTAAAGTTCTTATCTAAGTATACACCGAGGTATTAAATGGCGTCAACTTGCTCAATTCCAACGTTCTCGAGGCAAGTATGTAATAGTGTATCTGGGATATGTTTGTGCCTTGACCTAAACAGGATGTACTTTGTTTTCACAGCATTTATTGTCGGTTTATTAGCCTTAAACCATGCAGAGATGTTACTTAACTCAGTAGCGTGGTTCGTGTGTATTAGCCTCTATTTAGGTTAGAGTGTTGCGTTTAAAAACTATTGCAGTGTCATCAGCGTACATCACGTTTTTGAATTCTGCAAACAGAGGGGAAAATCATTAAAGCAAATAAAAAACAGCACAGGGCCTAGGACTGACCCTTGGGGCACTCCAGCACGGACAGGTTGTCGAGATGATTTTAAGTGTTTTAGGTGGATACATTGTTTTCTGTTTGTAAGGTAGCTTGTAAAGAAGTCAAGAGGGAAATCCCTAGTGTTCTAGCTCCTGAATTAAAATGTTAGATTAACAATATTAAATGTTACTTAAGTCTAGGGACAAGGTTACGGATATTTCATTATTATGCAAAGATGAACATAACTCTTGAGACAATGTTATTACTGATGTAGATGTAGACGTGCTATTTTTGAAGCCATATTGACAGTGAGAAATGATTCTAGTGCTCTCCAAGTAGTCATTTAGTTGCTTTGCGACAAGTTTTTCGAACACACTGTTAATGATACTCAAAAAATTGATGATGGCCTAGCCCTGTTAGGCCAGGATATACGTAGCGAAAGCACGGAGACTTCTGCATCGGAAGAGTGCATTCACTAGATGCGCCTTTATTCATAGTCAAAGCTTAAGCCGTCGTGGCGGAGTGGTAGCGTCTCCGCCTCAAATTCCAAAGGCCCTGGTTCTATTCCGAGACTCGGGCACAGTTTTTTTTTATTATTATTCAGTGGTTCCCATAGATGCCGCCACCTAATACGTTGCTTAGCGGTTAAGCGCATGCAGGCTCAGTTTATACTCCGGCGTAACGCGCGCTCGCGCGCGCTGCACGGCGACGTCACATCGGCCAAAGCGAGACCCTACATAGGGACCCCAACCTAAAGTTTGCCGCGCAACGACAGCGCCGTGCTCCTCCCGTAGCGGCGAAATTCTGAAGCGTCGATCGGGCACGACGGCGCCGGGGCGCTCTGACTGGCCGTGTTCGCGTGCGTCTCGCGCCCGTCTCCTCGCGGGCGCGGCGGATGCGAACACAGCCTGACATCTGCACAGTGCGCCGTTTATGTCCATCGGTGGGCAGTTTTTACGCGGTGATCGAAGTGGCGCGCAGCACCGTGGTTGCATAAAGGCGGGGAAACGTCTTGCTTGACTTGTGGGCTTCCCTGGAATAACGCGTATGCTTACTTCCGTGTGTGCTGTCAACAGAAATTACGCAAGGGGCAGGGATCGTTCAATGCGAAGTACCGGTGCATTATCGCGTGCTGCAGTATTGATTAAAAATAGTACTTATGATCCATCACCTGCGGCAACAGGCGAGAGCGCTGGCAGGCACTTATTATATGTGCACTTTGTGACATTCCTTGTGTGCTACGAGGATCCACGTTCGACGGCGCGGCGTAGACGGAGACCCAGATGACAGGCATCATCAATTACCCCAGCCATGCTCTTTGAGTGACGACCAGAACAACCGGACCCGCCGCCGCCCCGGGGAAACAGGCTTTATCCTCCCCAATTTCCGGGCACATTCCAGGACAAGGGAGCTGTCAGCGGGCCAGAGCGCGCCGTACCACAGCCGACGCTATGCGCTACCGCGAAGACAACATTCTTTCCCTCCTTCCCCTTTCGACGTGGGCTATCGCCGGGAAGGCACCCACAGCTTCCCGCCGTGCCTCGTGAACAAAAGCGCATTCCCAGAAGGGCCGTGACGGACACCTGTCATGGCGGACAGGCAGTACTCGCCAAGAATGTGGAAAGACAGGCGCTAGTGAATTAGCTCCGAAGAGAGAGCCTGTGTATACTCTCACTTGAGAGAGAGTGGTGGCGTTTTTGTTGTTTATTTAGTTTGTATTGTTAACAGACTCTGGGTTCGAGGCTAAGCCCAACCCAAGGGGTGGTCCCCATCTCGCATGTTATTTTGGATTGGAGAATTGATGCTTTGGGCGGGCCACTGAAAATGACCGCCCTTAGTCCTTTGTTAATCAAGTGCTTAAAAGCGCATGTAAACGGATGCAGTCCAGTCTGAGCTGGGGCTCCATGCTTAGCATGTAATGTGATGCTACTTAGGCACTAACCTGCCCGGTCGATGAGTAAAGTAGTGCAAAGTTTGTTCTTTTGTAAATTCAGTTCTGCTTTTTCCAGTTTAACTCTCTGTATATGTATGTTGTAAAATTATGCTCTGCTGTCATCATCTACAAGCTCGCCTCCTGTTCATCTTCCAAGCCGAACGACACTAGAGGAAGGGTTTGTGAACCATCCTCGAAGAAACGGACGACTATTGAAATTCTACTGCATACACGCTCAGGACGACATCGTTCGCGAAGAGAGCCTTCAGCGCCGAAGCCCGACGGCGTGCAGCTTCTGCCAGCAACCGCTCGAGCCCAACTCCGGAGCCACTCCATCGCCCCCATGAAGTCGTCGGCACGTAAGCTCGGACGCCCCAGCCTCTGATGTATAATCTTAATCATGTGTAATTATTGAATATACCTGTTTGTTTAAACTGAGCCATACGGTGTCTCTTTGCCTCTCCGTCCCGTGTGGGCCTGCGCATTATGGGGGTCATCACAACTTACTCGGCCGACACCATGTAAACTGGCAGCACATACAACTGCGAAGGCGAAGATGGCAGACACGATTCCACATGTGAACTAACCTTTTGTCTCTGTCGTACGCATGCGTAGCAGTGTGGCTCTGCAAATTACCGACTGTAGACCTCTGGCGGCCGCGCAATAGTGTTACGTGCCCCGTCGATGCGCATCAGAACTGAGTCCTGCCAGTGGTTTGTGAGTTTAACGTCCTAAGGCTGTGCGTAGATTGTGCACAAAGCCGTTTTTGAAGGGCTCCAGAATAACAGATATTATTTCTAGATATCCATATGGTAACTACGGCCATATGGCAGAAGCGGCTAGGCAAGCTCGACACCGGTAGGAGCGGCAATGCGTTACCATATTTATCGCATCAACCGCAAGCCCATGCTAAGACTCTCAAAGCTGAACAGAATGGGCTTCATTAATGCGCACCGACATCGCGAAATACGCTTTCGTATTTCGCACAAATCTAAACGCGGCGCGATTCGACCTGTGACACTGGGGGTGAGCAGCATAGCGCCAAAGCCATTGAAACACCGCGGAAAGGAAAAAGAAAAAGGTAGCAGAAACATGTCACCCGCACGCACAGCGGAAGCAAGCAGATCGAGCCGAGCTAGCCCAATTTGAAGACACGAAGAGAAAAAAAGCGCGAAACGCATTCGCGCCGCAGTTTCGTTCGAATGTAGGCTAAATTTTAGTTTTCATTTCGTACACCACGTGGTTATGCGCTCTGAGCGCTAAACTAGGGCGTGTCGAAAACAGCGCCCGTTTGGACTGTCTTCTTGACGCCGCGCACATGAGCTGCTCCCTCTCTAAAGCACGAAAGCGCGCGCAGTATTTTCGCAGCAGTGTCAAAGCGCGAGGAAAACCCTCGAGCGGGCGCGATCTTCTCTCACAACGGCGTCCAAGCACGAGCGGAGAGAGCATAGTGCGCGCGAAGCAAGATCCTCTCTCAACGGCGCCGAAGCGTGAGCCAGAAAGAACGAGTGCGCGCGCGCGAAAATAGTTTCCTTCACGTGCGGGCGAGGCAACGCACACAAGTCAGTGGCGAAGGTCGTCTTCCTGCCCGATCAACTAGGAGAAGTCGCTCGGAGAGGGCGCTGTTCACTGGCGTCCGCAGCGCCCTCTGGCCTAGGTTGCGTCTTCTATACTCCAACTGCGCTTGACCGCTGACGCGTTCGGCGGCTTCGGCGCACTCTGACCGCACTAGCGGAGACTTGGAGCGCGTCTCTATTTAGTGCGCCAGCCGCCTCCGGACCGGCCAGACCGGTTCGGCTCCGCGGCGAGGCGCGCGTTGTGACGTCATGTGCCTCCTCGGAGCTCCGCTACGGCGAGAGAGAGTGAGAGAGAGAATAAACTTTATTGAAATCCTGCAGTCGGTATGGCTACCCTAACATGGGTGCCGAGTTACCGCGACGCGGCCTGGTCGTCGTCACGTCCGCGCCTTTAAGACTGCATCCGGGTACGTACTGTCCGCGGGTAGCGTAAGGCCTGCGCCCTCCCCCGCGGAGTTCCCCGGTCGCTGTCTATCGAGGGCCGCCGCGACCTGCTGGACGACCTGAAGTTGGGTGTCGTAGTCTCCACTCCGCGCTGCAGCTTCAAACTGCGGCGGGATATTTGTCATCGCACTGGCCTCACACGGATAAAGTTCACAGTTCCACAGGATGTGGGCCGCAGTGGCCCGCTCCTTCGCGCATAATCTGCACACGTCACTGTTATACACCTCTGGACATATATGTTCAGCAAGCACTGGAGTCAGTAACGAGCCGGTCTGTAATTGTCCGTAGATCACTGCCTCCGACCGGGTGAGACCCGGGTGTGGGGGCGGCATAGTCCTCCTTCGTAAACGATACCATTTCACAACGTCGTTGTAGGTGGTCATGGGGTCCTTGCTGATATCGAAGGGCTGCCACTCCAAGGGTCCGGCACCCGTAGCCGCCGCGCGGTTCTCCAGTCCTCGCGCGACAGCGTTGGCCGTCTCGTTGTGGTTTGCGTTCCCTTTACACGAAACACTGGGACCCATATGGGCCGGGCACCACTTGATCGACACTGCACCATCACGCACCCACGCCCCGCGAAGGACACGCTCCACAACGCTGCACACATTGTTCCGAGCAAAGTTCATCACTGCTGTCCGAGAGTCACATAACACCGTAGTACACTTGGGGTCCGCGATGGCCAGGGCGATGGCCACCTCTTCTGCCTGATGTGCCCTGCTGGACCGGAAGCTCATAGTAGACTTGGTATTGCCCGTCGCAGCCGCAACTACTGCAGCCACGAAGGTGCCGGGTTGGTCCTGATGTACGGCCGCGTCTATAGACGTACACGGCACCGGTGTCGTTGGCATGGCATTTCGCCACGGCGAAATCGCAAGTTCCCGGTCAGTAAAGTTTTCGCTTTAAAACCGAGATTGGTCGGCTACTGCCTGGATCATTACTATCCGACCGGGAAGCTGACCGGGAAGTTATTCGGAAAGCTTATTTTACCGCCACCGGAACTTCGCTGACCGGAAAGGGAAAGCGATGAACAGTTCCGGTAGGAAAACAAAAGCGCCACCTGCGACAGCAGCTGTCGCGTACAACATGAACCTGATCTGCCGGGTTTTCCAGGGAAGCACTCATTGCAAGACTGCACGACAGCCGAGGCTGAAGAGGCGGCCGTCGCTCTAGAAGCAGCGGAGGGCTATCGGATAGGGCGGTCACTGACAATTCTTACTCACTCACAAGAAGCCTGCCGCAACTATCTTTGCGGCAGAGTCGGTCACAGAGCACTCCGCATACTCCGCTCTGTAGACTGCAAGACACAACAGACAGATGCAGAACCGATCAAACATAAGATCATCTGGGTACCGAGGCACACGGGGGTGGCAGGAAACCAAGAGGCGGACAGGATAGCTCGAGGATATACTAACTACCGAGCATCCAACGTCAACGACCTTGAGGAGTCCCTGCCAGTACCTCAAGAATACTCGGCCATGCTAAACATACAAAGGCAACAGGATGCGGTACACACCACCGCACAAATTCTAAAAACAAAGAAGAGGCTGTCACATGGAGACAACTACAAACGGGGTCATACCCAAACCTAAACACACTAAGTAAAATCCACCTCACACTTTACGAAAACAAGTGTCCGTGGTGCCATAAAAACCTGCACTATATCACATAACATGGGCATGTCAAAAAGTCGACGTCGTTCCAATTACACCAAACCCAAGTGAGGAGCAAAGGGAGGGTATGCTCTCCAGCAACTGCCGCGATGACCAGATCGGTCTGATACGGCGAGCTCAGCTGACGGCAGCATCCTGCGGAACCTTGGAATAGGGGCCGCCGACCGTTGCGGGGGTGGACTCACCTGGACCGCATAAAAGCACTTGCGCTAGAGCTCAATAAAATTATCCTATCCTACCCTATCCGCCACTGTTTTGGTTTATCAGGAACCGCCTCGGCGGCTCAGTGGTTAGGGCGCTGGGCTACTTATCCGGAGTTCCTGGGTTCGAACCCGACCGCGGCGGCTGCGTTTCGATGGAGGCGAAACGCTAAGGCGCCCGTGTGCTGTGCGATGTCAGTGCACGTTAAAGATCCCCAGGTGGTCGATATTATTCCGGAGGCCAGTGGGTTGTGTGTTTCGACTGCAGGAAAAATGAAAAAGAAAGTGCATGGGCCTGCCCACTGGCTCAAGCTGAGCCACAATCGCTGCCACGTGCAGACAGCCGGAGAGTTGAAAGAGATGTGAGAGGAAAAATGAAAGACGCGCGTTGGTAAACAACCGCGCCATCTGAAACGACGACGACGGTTTAGCAACACATACCCCCGGTGACAAGGAGCCCTCGCCACATTGGTGAGAGCTCTTATATCCCAGCCGCGTAAGGCCAGAAAGCCACCGATCCCTACCGGGCCATGAATTCCTTTGCTGTATTAAAGTTTTTTTTTTTTCTCTCTCTCTCCTCGCCACTTCGGTGCTCCAGCGCGGGCGGGGCACGGATACATCGCCACGGAGTGTCGCTATTTGTCAGACGCCGCTTTGCGCTCTCCGCGGGTGCTCGATTTTCGAAGGGTGCGAAAAATGGTCCCAATCTGTTGAGCCACAGCGGCTAAATTAATCACGTTTTCGAAATTCTAAAAACTGACACGGCTATTAGTAATGCCGCCTGCAAATCTCTATCGGTAATAGTTATAAGTTAACTATTAGAATTTAGTTAACTACTTTATTAGTCGACATGATTCGCCTATTCTTTGACTCCCGCCAACACTGATATTACTATGCGCAAAAAGCTTCTGCTTATGTTAAAAACTCCATTTTAAATACTAGTGATGGGCTTCTCTGCAATACATGTATATCGTGCTGTGCATGTTTATCGCAGCGACATTTAAAAATTTTCCGATGAGTTCAGCGGGCTGCGCAACAGAGCCTTAGCAGTTGACAATTGTTATCAATTTTCTCCTTTCTGTTGTTGAGTACGATACACCTATTTTGTTTCATAGATTATTAGGCGACAGTATCGATATTGTGGACCAGCGCAAAACGGACACCGGACCTAGGAAAGAGAAGACGACTTTGCGCTGGTCACAATATAAATTACTTCCAACTTGCCCAACATAACGTACTACTAAAGTATCGATATTCCCAGCGCTTTGTCCATTTGGGCCGTCGTGCTTCCGCATGTCCAGCTCTTCTTTTCTTTTTTTTTTTCTCGCTCGTGTTGCGCCCGCTCTCCGGAAGCTGCGCGCAATCATCGTGGATTCCGAAGCTCGCCTTCGCCGCCACCGCGGCTACCCCCGTTGCTTCGTTCCGTGTCCTTTGGCGCAGCGCAAACGAAACCAGCGCACGGGGGCGACGTCGTCGCCAGTATATGCAGGAGGCCGCTGCTCTTGATATACGAAGTCACGCGCGTTTCCGATTGCTGAATTATAAGCGGCCAGAAAAAAAGGTCGGTCCAACTCCGATTTGATCAGTATAAATAGGGATAAGGGCCCCATCTACGCACCACCGCCACGGTGGCTCAGCGGTTTTGATGCTCGGCTGCTGACCCCAAAGACGCGGGTTTGATCCCGGCCGCGGAGGTCGAATTTCGATGGAAGAGAAATTCTAGAGACCCGTGTGGTGTACGATGTCAGTGGACGTTAAGGAACCCAAGGTGGTCGGAAAGCGGTTTAGCCCTCCACTAAACCTCCATAAACCTCCGCTAAACCTCCATAAAAGCCATTTGCGCACCGCCGCAAGTAGACGATTCAGAATACATGTTTTCTTGCATTATGCTGTGTTCTGACTCCATTCATGTCCAGCTTTCCCGGGTAAAACTATAGAAAATTGGATAACTGTGAGACACTTTTATGGAAATATTGAAGGTAATGGTCAATTATTCTGATATGCAGCAAAATCTTTCTCTGAAAGTGTTTCCATCAGTCGCATCAAAGAGTTAAGACAACCATAGAAAACCAATAAGGAACGATTCTTACGATACCAAAAACGTGAATAGAAAAAAAACAAGACTGCCGTCGGGTGATCTGCGGATATGTTGATTGTTATTGGGAAATCTTACTTCATGTAAAAAAAAACTGCGCTCGTAAACGGCTTCCCCCTCAAGAATGCTTTTGTCCAGAATTGCTGGATAGGGTATTAACAGTTGCAGTTAGTACATCGCCTGCATTTTTTTTCGCCTACCCAGCTGTTGGGTTGTTGCTGTCGTTCTGACCTCCTTCGCCCCCCATATATACAAGCGTATCCAATTCAGTGCCTCCAAAGCATCGCCGTGTGCTGTGCAGCAAAGGGCCCATAACTTACGTGCGGTAGCACGCGAGTTATGGATAAAGCTTCTTATAAAAACGAAGTCACCAATCTGAACGTATACGTACAGTCTTGGTCAAGAGTCTTAAAGTCACTGCGTTCAGCTAAAGCAAAATGAATGTTCCTAGAATGCTCCGTGCAGCGAGTAATTCAAAACACCAATCAAGCAAGAAGGTTCTCTACCGCCTAAAGAAACCTTCTGCTAGCATTTAAAGGTCCTTCGGAATTTGATAGAGCCGTACTGGCTCTGTTATGCGGCTGAAGCGAAAAACCTTTGGCCTTAAGACTTTCGGCCAACGCTGCACATGTCGTACTTATATTGACGGGCCCAGGGTCCGTATTTATGCTGGACGGCAGATATTTCAGTGTACTTCATGATCGCTGAGATCCCCAAATTACTTCAATGTCTGCGTACACCAAGTTTCCATAGCTCGCCCGTCTCCCTCGGCGGTAATGCGGCACTCAGCAACACTCCGGCTGGACACGCTGAAGAAAATAGAACGAGAAACGCAAGGAAGAGCGTTGTGAAAGAAAGTAAAGAGGAAGAAGAGAAGGCGCTGCTCGCATATTGTCCCGCAGCTAAGCGGCAGACCGCAGCCAGCCCCTGCGCCGCGCTAAAAGGCGCGCGGATGGCGGCAAAGCGGGGCGCACCCCGAATGGGGTCACCGCTCGCCTCACTCGCCCCCCGCCGCCATGCATCGCCAGCAGCGGCGGTCGCCACGGACGACGTACGCAGTGCGCCCTGCCATCATCACCAGCTGCGCACCGGCGGTGATCTGGGCCTCCTCCGAGGAGACACCCCATACGGCACAAGGCGGCCGCCGCCGTATAGGGTCCCTCAAGGTCCACGGGTCGAGGACACTGCGTACGTCGCAATGGGGGCCGGAGGAATCTGCGAGCTCCATGGTCGAGGACATTGAGCACGTCGCAGTCGCGACTGGCGGAACCAGCAGGGACCGTGGCTGAGGACACTGAGTGCAGCGTTGCTGTTCTTCGAGGAAGACAAGAAGCGTCGGTGAGCGAAACTCACTTTGGAGCAGAAAAGAGTGACACTCAATGCAGCTGATTACAGTCGCTTTAGGCGCGGTGTGAGGGAGGGAAGATATGCTTTGAGAGGGAAACTCTCGTCGCTGGTGCAAGCCATTGCGAAGCGTCTGGACTCGCTGTTCTGATCAACATATTCTACGAACTGCGCTAAAGCTCGCCGGCCTGCGTCGCAGAACGACGCGCAGCGATAGCAGGAGGTTCAGGGACGAGAGCGATGGAAAGCGCACCAGCTGCGACGCCTGAACTCCGAGCTTCTGTGTCGGCGACGTGACGCGAGCTGTGACCTTCAAGCTGGAACTTAATTATCTGCGGGGGACTGCTGGCGCAAGGCAGCTGCGGTACGTGCGGACTGCAGAGTCCAGACGCCGAGTGACAACACGCAGTGCTGCACGTGTCGGTGCTGCACGTCGGTTCGAGGAAGGGAAAGGGAGATGAATTCCCGCTAGAAGAGGAAGAGGAAACAAATTGTGCCAGAACATTGATGGTGAAGGACTTTGCTCGGAAGACCCCATGTATATTGGATCCGATAGTCGCCATCCGTAAATATCAGAGATATCAGCACGGGATGTATCCCGACTGCAAGCCCAGCAAGGTAACAATTTTACAGCGTGTAAAAAAATATTTGCTCAAGGAGGAAGCAGAGGTGTCATGTAGCTGAAAAAGTCGTCTATGTTGACCTTGATTTCTTGTCAGGAGTGTTCTGCGATAGCAATACAGTTAAGCCACAGCGATTCTTCTTCGCGGATTACACAAAACGTACTGACTAAAGTGGCGAAAGGTCATAAATGCCTCGTGATCCGTTTCACAGTGTGTGCAGGCAAGCATAACGCTTTGCGCTAGCAGCACAACGCGGGAATCTGTCGGGCTCGCAAGACGACTAAGGCAGCCAACCTTGATGCGTCGTTTGCGAGATTCCGCACTGCTTCACCGGCTGGCCTTGGAGCTTCAAGAGTGCTGCTTGCACTTCTCCACGCCGCGTACTGGGGTCAAGAGACGTTCGTTGGAAAGAGTATTAAGCAGATGACACGTGCTACAACGGAAAGAGATGCAGGCAGTAGGGCATTTCCCGAAAAGCAATTGCAGTTCAGGGCACATCTTTTCCTTGTGTAGTGCACTCTAAAAATACGGACGTTGTGCTAAACGAGACCGAGACATCCGAGAGCCACGACGTAAGGCCAAGTATCCAGCCTTCTCAAGACTCCATAAGAGCGGTGCCAGAAAAGAACAACTTTGACACGTCTTGACGGGAAGTGCAACACACGGCACCTAGTCTGTAATCATTCAACGGTTCTCAACACGACACAATTCGCGCAACAGTGATCGGTGCATCTGTGTATACCGCACGCGCGTTTTGTGAGAAGGCGGCATTGTGATGACGATGAAGTCGACTTCGCGTTGAGTGCGTGCACTCAGCCCGGGTGCTACGTTCGACGCATGGCGAGCGGAGTCCAGTTACTGGTGTACCGGAAGGCGACCGGACCATTCGGCGATGGACACGTAAGTTTGGATGCGAGGCTGTCTGCGACATTATTCTCTATAAATCATTTCATGTATTCGAGAAAAAATAGAAGCAAACAGCGTACTTATCTTACCCCGTTGTAGCTCGCCAAATGTTTCTTAAATTTATTTAAGAAATAAGTGCTGCTGCACTGAAACAGAACGGGATGTGCATGACGCTGCGTTCAATTCGACCCGTCTCTGACGGCGTACAGCGCGACGGCGAAAACCCGTTCATGCTGTTTGAAGCGGCGCCTCTCTTCGTCCTGATTCATGCCGTCAGCGCTTCGTTTCTTCACTAATTATAAATTCCAAGCTCTATTTTACCATTCCGTACTTCACGATAACTATAAAAATAAGTTATAAATATCCTAAAATAAAACAATTGTGCTATTTTGCGACCGTCTCTAGGTTATATGCTGTTACATGTTCGTTAATTTTGTTGTTGCGTTCTTATTCTTTTTTTGTGTGTGATAATGTTTGATTCGTGAACTGTTCCAATTTTTTAAAGCGAAATTTATTGACCCAGAGCATCAATGATGGGTGAAGGTGTGATGAATGATGTAGTGGAGATAAAATAAGTGGAAAAAGGTTAGCTGATTTGATGAAGTCCAGTAGAGAACGATGGTACGGTCCCTGCGTCCAGGCAATGTATGAAGCAGGGTTGCTTGGTGAAAGACCTGCTACCATCAGGTGCCGGATCCTTGTAGGCTTGAGAGCTGGACAGTCCCACTGTAAGTGATGAATGTCGGCTTCAGTGTCCTCGTGTTTACATATCGGACACCCATGCTGAGGAAACAAATCTCGGTACTGAGGCCACTTCCGAGTGATGGCTGGTGTGAGGGCAACCCCGACCCGGATCCTCCTAAGCGCAACCTCCTCTGCACGGGTAAGACTGCGGGGGAGTGTTACTGCACACGGAGGGATGAGAGCACGTGTGCGGCGCCGGAGGAGTTCCTTTCTTGATGAAAAGAGGGTAAAATTGTCCAAATGAAGAAGCCGAGGCGGTGCAATTGTTGCAATTGTAACACGTTATTGGCGCGCACACTAATTGCTTAACTTGATACTCTTTTTAACTAAAGCGAGAAGTTTTCGCGAATTTCTTTGATTTACAGAACATCCTTGCGGCAGTGTGATGGGCTCCAGGCCACATCATATAGCGTACAAATAAGCCTTTACTATACCCCCCGTGTCATACGCGTACATATCTGGCGTAAAATCAATTCGGGGACCTCCTTTATCCCCTCCCTTACGGCGCGGTTGAGGTGTGCGCCGATATGTGAGACAGATACTGCGCCATTTCCTTCCCCAAAAACTAATTTTCAATTTTTCCGGTTAAAAAATTACTGTGGTAAATGAAATATGAAAGCACTTCTTCCAAATGTTTTCCTAGATGTATAACATACAATCACCGTTTATTTGCCCAGGAATGAACGAACAGTGCCACTAACAACACGCAATGTTGGATTCATCTGCAGCTACCTACCCTGCAGTGGCGTCGGCGCGCGGCCGCCGACACCTGCACGCACATATCTAGTTCAAGAAACACTTAACACCGGAAGTGCCGCCGGCACAGTATGCGGCCTCCTGTTTCTTGATTTTCTGCTCTGGAGCTAACCTGCGAGGTAACAAACTTCATGAAATGCCCTGAAGGAGTTTGGCGTCGTATTCTTTTATTTGCTCTAATGCAAGAGAAATTATATTTACATGTTAGCAGAGGGAAAAAAAGCATGAAGAAACAGGCAGCTGGTACACCCAAACAGATTGACATCATCATCATCATCGCCACCACCACCATAAGCCTGACTACGCCCACTGCAGAACAAAGGCCTCTCCCGTAATTCTCTAATTAACCCTCTCGTGTGCCTGCTGCTGCATCATATCCCCGCTAACTTCTTTATCCTATCCGCTCACCTAACTTTCTACCGCCCTCTGCTACGCTTGCCTTCTCTTGAAATCCACTCCGTTACCTTTAAGGACCATCGGTTACCTTGCCTTCGCATTACATGCCGTGCCCACGCCCATTTATTCTTGATTTCGACTAGGATGCCGTTAACCAGCGTTTGTTCCTTGACCCACTCTGCCCTCTCAACGGCACATCTATCATCTTCCTTTCCATAGCTCGCTGCGTTGCCCTTAACTTGAGCTGAACCCTTTTCGTTAGCCTCCACGTTTATGTCCCATAGCTGAGTACCGGTAAGATGCAGCTGTTGCACACTTTTCTCTTGAGGGATATTGGCCAACAACCATTCATTATCTGAGAGAACCTGCCATATGCGCTCCGCCTCATTCCTATTCTAGTTATTTCATTCTCATGATCCGGATCAGCTGTATTCCTTTACCACTTCCAGCATCTCGCTGTCAGTTGTGAACTTTCTGTTCCCTTGCTGGACTGTTCAACACTACTTTGGTTTTCTGTCTGAGTTAGACAGGCAGAGCCTGCCATAGTCACACACAATTCAAGAACGAAGCAGCAAATTCTCCTCGCAGGAGGCGCTGCAGCCATTCGCGTCGACCAGCTCTCAGGAAGTCGTAATTAATCTCCTCTCTCCATGGTAGCGTGACATCGCAGGGTGCTGGCGGCTGAAATGAGATGATCCACTGATCAACGCATTAACGGCTATCTCATGAGAAACGGTGGGCGTTATTGGTTGAAGGGCTTCTTTTGAGGGGCAGTTGCCGCTTCGTCCTTGAGTTGTGTCCGACTATACTGAAAATGCAGCTGCTTTAAAGGGTTAAGATAAACCGCATCTGTCGCCATGCGTCGGCGTGTCGCTGACGTTCGCTGTACTGACCAGGATTTGCAAACGGGCGTCCCGGAATAAGACCAGGCAGGCGTGGTGCGCCGCATCG
Source organism: Amblyomma americanum (assembly GCF_052857255.1). Taxonomy (NCBI): domain Eukaryota; kingdom Metazoa; phylum Arthropoda; class Arachnida; order Ixodida; family Ixodidae; genus Amblyomma; species Amblyomma americanum. Next base: position 2,416,171 of record NC_135506.1, on the reverse strand, counting down.
ACTGCAAAGCTTCCAGCGCCTCGACCGTCGGGTGTCTTGCTCCAAATACGCCGGGTCGAAATGTTTTCGCCAGGGGTGTGACACCATCCGTACGCATCTCCTCTCGCATATATACGCATGCAGTGCTTTACGATATATAGGGTACCCGGTTTCCGTTAAAAACCAGACCATCGCGGCCTCACTGGAGCGCGCCTGCCTCCTCCTTGGGGCTTTCGACCGTGACCGTCCCGCAGCCCCTTCCTCAGGGCGCTTCGTGTTTTACAGCCGCCGGTATATGCATGCGAAGGAATCGCGAATTTTCAGTCAGCGAACGCAGGGTTTGGAAAAATGCGGACGTACCCAGTGCTTTCCGACGAGTCTTCCTGCAGTCACAATCCTATCAAGTTCAATGCACATGCGAGAGGCACGAAAAAAAAAAAACGAACTCCAGAACAGCACGCGTCATAACAGAATACAAGACTTCTGTCGCGGTCCTTTTTTGTCGCTGGGCGGTTCCTTCAAGGGGTTGCTTTACCCGGTTTGGTGTTTCGCCGCCATGCTGTTTTTTCCCGCGTTGTTTTGTCCATGTGCCTTATTTGTTTGCTGTTTTTATCCATGCTGTTTTGTCGTGGCGCCCGCATAAGCATTGCTTACGCGGAGGCCATGATGCTTATATTGTCACCGCCTCACCGCTACTCTTGTTAGCTTATAAAGCAGCGCTCAGCCACAGAAGCAGTCCGGACACACCAAACAGCCAAGGGTTTTGTCGGCCGGTATTCTTCCAGGCGCATTTAGTGTCTATAGTTTTCAAGGATTCTTCAGTAAAGCATGTACGGATTAAATTTAAAGTGCTTTTGTTCCTATGCGCAAGAGAAAGAAGGGGACAAAGCTTAATTCGGACGAAATTACTTAAATTCCTAAGCTGAAATTCCTAAGTTTCGAAAATTTCCTCTAGACGGTCTTTCGGATGTAAGTGTACAGTCGTTGGTCGTTAAACAAATCGCCGCTTTGAAGTTCGCCTTTCCAACCATCGTTGACATTCGGCCTCCGCTGTAGAAACTAGGCCTCGTCAAGCTGCAGAAGTAGCTCTCTGACTGAGAACTCTTCGAGTCGTTCTGGTCAATTGCATTGAATACCTGCATTCTCAGCGGCAGCGATGGTGTGGTGAATCCTGCGTTCTGTTTGCTGCATGGGAGGGTGGGTGGTGTTGCACGGGGGCACCAAAGGCAATGGACTTCTCAGTGCCATTTGAGATCAACTGAGTTGGATGGTCTTAGCTAAGCGGGCCAGCGGAGATGGCGGTCGACGGTCCTGCCGGATACCGGCCAACTCAGCAGTATATACCGCCACCATCCCACCATCAGCCCACCATCCACCACCATCCCGCACGAAGTTTAGTTGTCCTGACTGACGACGATGAAATCTGCGACCTCTCTTGAAAGAAAGCGGATAAACAGAGAAACACTGAATCGACGTCAAGAAAACTGCAGTCGAACGCTGAAGCCAAACACTCATATTGGGAAATACTGTCTCCGCTCGCTGTTCAGTTGTGGCATGCTGAAAATGATGCAAAGATCGCGCAGTAATGGATCTAAGAAAAAAATGGCGGTGGTTTAGCTCTGGTTAAACCTGAAGTGACGGGATAGCTACAGCTGGCCGGGTAGAACTTGTTCAGTTGAATTGCAAAGTCATTCTTTCGCCACTCCGTTTCGCTGAGCGTTCCTTCTTCATCTTCGTCCTCGTCCCACTCGACTCGGCGCATGCGCACAGCTGTGGCAGCTCAGTTTCGCCGTCGCGCCGCGCCGCCGGCAGCAGCAGCTGCTCCGCACCACGTGGCTGGTCACGTGACGAACCACGTGATCAGCCACGCTGAAGGCTCGAAATGTTACCGCACTGCAGCTATCGCTACAAAAGCGGCTGGCCACGCAGCAGACACAGATCACCCAGCATGCAGAGCAGCTTTGCCCTCCAACTGGGGACAAGTTTGCGACAGCATGGCCGGTAACCAGCTGTCTACCAAGCAAGCCTGGCAACTCCTTAGACGTCTCACATACATCGCCTGGCACATCTGACCCCGTTCCTCCCGACGCAGTCCAACCAAACTCCATCTTCGACGCAGAGATTACAGCAGCGGAAGTGAGAACGGCCGTCCTAACTCTCTGTACCTCCTCCGCTCCTGGCGTTGACAAAATCTCAAAGTCTATGCTCTGCAACCTGGATGATCAATCGACCACCGAGATTACGGACTACTTCAACAAATGCTGGGCTGAGGGCACTGTATACACAAGTCTTGGCGTCCCATGCCAAGGTTATATTTATCCCCAAACCAAACAAACCACTCACACTAGCCAACCTCCGCACGATCGCTCTCGCTTCATGTCTCGGGAAACTTTTTGAAAATGTCGTGCTGGCTAGACTCACTAAACACATGACGGACAACGACCTCTACCGCCACCGCATGATGGGCTTCCGTTCCAATTTATCTGCGCAGGATTCCAAGCTGCAGCTCACCACCTAAATATTTGACCCGGCCATATTCCGGGCCACGCAAAGGCCGCCCTGTCTTTGGATTTATCCAAAGCCTTTGATCGCGTTGGCCATCAGGCGATCATGACCACCCTCTCCCCGCTTCATATAGGTGTGCTTACATACACCTATATTGGAGCTTTCCTTACCAACAGCACGGCTGGGGTCCCCTTTGGCCCACACGGAACACATCCTTACTCTCTCAGAGGAGTCGGAACCCCTCAGGGCTAGCTCCGTCCTTTTCCCTTTCCTTTTCAACGCGACCATGATCTTTCTCGCCCATAAACTCACCTCAGTACAACACCTCCGGCACACCCTCTAAGCCGATGACATCACGCAGTGGGCCACCCACGGAAGTGATGGCGACTGGAGGACACACTTTAAACCGCCGCCACAATAACACAAGAACACGCCCAACGCATGGGACTCTCGTGCTCCTGAGAAAAGTCCGAGCTCCTCATCCTCCGCCCCCATAACCGTTGTTCTGGACGATCGCCCCATCCCGCGGAGGTGGACATTATCCGGGTACTGGACCTTCGTATCCAAGACCACCGCAGAAACTGCCTTAACATAAGCTCAAGCAGGTGGCTGGCGCGGCCTCGCACCTCATCCGCAGAGTTTCAGGCCACCGTAAGGGCATGAACGAGCACGACCTATGTCGTCTCAGAATCAACGCCTTTATCCTCAGCCGATTCCTATACACGCTCCACTACCTCAGACTTAGGGGTGTGGGTATCTCCACCTTACTGCTAGCTTACTGCTAGCCTCATTATTTAGGTTCTCACGCCGTGCTTGCACTTGAGTTCTGTGGGGATATCGGCTTTACAGACGTAAAGCTTGCTGTGAGAACGCAGTGTTCAGTGTGAGTGGTGCCGAATCACAGGTGCGCGCTGTGATATCGTGCGCGCGACGCTTACGCGTAAATAGCGCGGACATTAACACACATTCCAAACATTCTAGTGAGTGTTTTATATTAGCAAATTTTTAAGCAAATTATTTCTTAGTTTTTGCTGCGTAAGCTCTCTTGGAATATTGTGGCATTGATGCGAAATTGAATTTAGCTGTAAAAATGTACGCGTGTCATGTGAAATGTTCCTGAATATTTACAGAGGCCAGCTCGGAAAGGCGGCTGCCCTTGTGAGCTGCTGCCCTTGCCCACTGCGAATGCTCAGTTCGCACCAGGCTGATCCCTTATACCACGTGCTTCAGGAAGACCAAGAAATTTACAAAAAAAGCATTTTTGAGGTAAAATGTCGCTTGTGTGGCATAATATTGCCAGAAATGGCGGACACCAGAAAACTGGGGAACTATCCTAACTAGGAAGCTCGTTAACTAACTTCCAATAATTAACTTTTTTAATATTAGAGTTAGGCGTCTGGTTGCATTCAGATATTGTTAGCCGGTTGTTAGTAACCGCCATATAAGTTTCAAAATTTCGAAAACGCGATTACCCTCGGCGCTATGGCCCAACAAATTTTGGCTGCATCGTGCCAAAATACATACGCATTCAGAGAGCATGCTGGTAAAGCAACCCCTCCAGCGCAGTAACTGGTCCAAATAGCCAAATTTTATTGAGCCACAGCGGCGAGAGTAATGGCGTTTTCAAAATTCTAAAAAATGGTATAGTTATTACCAACGACCGCCTACAAATCTCTAAATGCAACCAGGCGCCTAACTCTAATATTACGAAAATTAATTATTACAAATCGCTAAACCCGCCTATTATTTAAAATGATTCATCGGATTTCTGCTGTCCGCCTTTTTTTTTAAATTACTTAGTCTTCCCCGGAACACCTAGTATGTCTACGCTATAGTATCAGATTACCCCATAGACGATAGAACTGTAA